>NC_064619.1:293343675-293645649 GCF_023898315.1 Schistocerca nitens
CGCTTAAGAAAGTGCTAAGTGCTGAGGTATACGAACACATGTTACAGCATTGTGTACTGCGTACAGTAGAGAAACAATCCGAAGATAATTGTTTGTCTAAGTAAGACAATAAATCTCTACTCGTAAACATAAAAAGAAATGTCCTGACTGTTTCACTGACCCATCATCGTCCAGGCTAAACTGGTAAAGTTAGAAACTTGAAATTAGGAGAGGGTGTTGTTGTAGCAGGCATCGTCTACGAATGGAGTTTTTGAAATTCTACCCCTAAGTGTCTAACGTAGTGTATGAATGGTTTTTCTGAAAATATATCGCTATTAAGGAAATTTAGGAGTTAGAACTACGAAAATTGGTGTCTGGTTCCTCGATCAGAAATAAATAAATAGATACATGATCCAGCATTTTTTGGAAATTTAACAAGTATGGGATCAAATAAAGGCTGAAAATTTTGTTTCAAATGGATAATTATTAAAGAGTCACTAAAGCATTTTTAAAGCTGCATCTGTTAAAACTGGTACTTGAATTCTGAGTTAGAAATTTTGAAAAATACATGTTTTTTGTTTTTGGGAAATTCAAACCTTAAGGGGATGGCAATTTTTATGGACATATTTCATTATAAAAACAATTTTGAAGCTAAATCTGTGAATATTTGAATATGGATTCTCGGTTAGAAATAAATTTCCGAAATTCAAGGGTGAAACAGCACCTCATTGGTTAACTGACTCATCATCACCAAGGCCAAAAAGCTAACAGCAGAAAGTTGACATTTGGAGAGCGTGCAGATCTTATACTACACGCATCGTTTAGCAACGGATTGTTTGAAATTCTACTCCTAAGGGCTGAGGTAGGGGATGAAACGCTTATTGAAAAATGTCACTATTAAAATAATTTTGAACTACGAAAAGTGGTGTTTGATTTCTTGATCACAAATAAAAAAATACATGCTTAAACATTTTCGGAAATTAAATCACGAAAGGGGTGAAATAATGGGTGAAATCTTTCTTTGAAAATAAATCTTTATTAAGCTTCTCCGTTAGAAATGAAGAAATATTGTTTCAATGTTTTTGGAAATTCAACACCTAAAGTGGTACCATAGAAAATGAATGTTTTTATGGAAATATTTAATTACGAAAGCAGTTTTGAAATTAATTCTCTCGAAGTTTGTATTTGGCTTCTCTATTAGGAATAAAACAAAATACGAGTTTCATTGTTTTTTGAAGTTCAAACCCTGTTGTTGTTGTTGTGGTCTTCAGTCCTGAGACTGGTTTGATGCAGCTCTCTATGCTACTCTATCCTGTGCAATCTCCTTCATCTCCCAGTACCTACTGCAGCGTACATCCTTCTGAATCTGCTTAGTGTATTCATCTCTTGGTCTGCCTCTACGATTTTTACCCTCCACACTGCCCTCCAATGCTAAATTTGTGATCCCTTGATGCCTCAAAACATGTCCTACCAACCGATCCCTTCTTCTAGTCAAGTTGTGCCACAAACTTCTCTTGTCCCCAATCCTATTCAATACCTTCTCATTAGTTACGTGATCTACCCACCTTATCTTCAGCATTCTTCTGTAGCACCACATTTCGAAAGCTTCTATTCTCTTCTTGTCCAAACTATTTATCGTCCATGTTTCACTTCCATACATGGCTACACTCCATACAAATACTTTCAGAAACGACTTCCTGACACTTAAATCTATACCCGATGTTAACAAATTTCTCTTCTTGAGAAACGCTTTCCTTGCCATTGCCAGTCTACATTTTATATCCTCTCTACTTCGGCCATCATCAGTTATTTTACTCCCTAAATAGCAAAACTCCTTTACTATTTTAAGTGTCTCATTTCCTAATCAAATTCCATCAGCATCACCCGACTTAATTTGACTACATTCCATTAACCTCGTTTTGCTTTTGTTGATGTTCATCTTATATCCTCCTTTCAAGACACTGTCCACTCCGTTCAACTGCTCTTCCAAGTCCTTTGCTGTCTCTGACAGAATTACAATGTCATCGGCGAACCTCAAAGTTTTTATTTCTCCTCAATGAATTTTAATACCTACTCCGAATTTTTCTTTTGTTTCCTTTACTGCTTGCTCAATATACAGATTGAATAACATCGGGGAGAGGCTACAACCCTGTCTCACTCCTTTCCCAACCACTGCTTCCCTTTCATGCCCCTCGACTCTTATAACTGCCATCTGGTTTCTGTACAAATTGTAAATAGCCTTTCGCTCCCTGTATTTTACCCCTGCCACCTTCAGAATTTGAAAGAGAGTATTCCAGTTAACATTGTCAAAAGCTTTCTCTAAGTCTACAAATGCTAGAAACGTAGGTTTGCCTTTTCTTAATCTTTCTTCTAAGATAAGTCGTAAGGTTAGTATTGCCTCACGTGTTCCAACATTTCTACGGAATCCAAACTGATCTTCCCCGAGGTCCGCTTCTACCAATTTTTCCAATCGTCTGTAAATAATTCGCGTTAGTATTTTGTAGCTGTGACTTATTAAACTGATAGTTCGGTAATTTTCACATCTGTCAAAACCTGCTTTCTTTGGGATTGGAATTATTATATTCTTCTTGAAGTCTGAGGGTATTTCGCCTGTCTCATACATCTTGCTCACCAGATGGTAGAGTTTTGTCATGACCGGCTCTCCCAAGGCCATCAGTAGTTCTAATGGAATGTTGTCTACTCCCGGGGCCTTGTTTCGACTCAGGTCTTTCAGTGCTCTATCAAACTCTTCACGCAGTATCTTATCTCCCATTTCATCTTCAACCACATCCTCTTCCATTTCCATAATGTTGTCCTCAAGTACATCGCCCTTGTATAAACCCTCTATATACCCCTTCCACCTATCTGCCTTCCCTTCTTTGCTTAGAACTGGGTTGCCATCTGAGCTCTTGATATTCATACAAGTGGTTCTCTTCTCTCCAAAGGTCTCTTTAATTTTCCTGTAGGCAGTATCTATCTTACCCCTAGTGAGACAAGCCTCTACATCCTTACATTTGTTCTCTAGCCATCCCTGCTTAGCCATTTTGCACTTCCTGTCGATCTCATTTTTGAGACGTTTGTATTCCTTTTTGCCTGCTTCATTCACTGCATTTTTATATTTTCTCCTTTCATCAATTAAATTCAATATTTCTTCTGTTACCCAAGGATTTCTATTAGCCCTCGCCTTTTTACCTACTTGATCGTCTGCTGCCTTCACTACTTCATCCCTCAGAGCTACCCATTCTTCTTGTACTGTATTTCTTTCCCCCATTCCTGTCAATTGTTCCCTTATGCTCTCCCTGAAACTCTCTACAACCTCTGGTTCTTTCAGTTTATCCAGGTCCCATCTCCTTAAGTTCCCACCTTTTTGCTGTTTCTTCAGTTTCAGTCTGCAGTTCATAACCAATAGATTGTGGTCAGAATCCACATCTGCCCCTGGAAATGTCTTACAAATTAAAACCTGGTTCCTAAATCTCTGTCTTACCATTATATAATCTATCTGATACCTTTTAGTATCTCCAGGATTCTTCCAGGTATACAACCTTCTTTTATGATTCTTGAACCAAGTGTTAGCTATGATTAAGTTATGCTCTGTGCAAAATTCTACAAGGCGGCTTCCTCTTCCATTTCTACCCCCCCCAATCCATATTCACCTACTATGTTTCCTTCTCTGGCTTTTCCTACTGACGAATTCCAGTCACCCATGACTATTAAATTTTCGTCTCCCTTCACCACCTGAATAATTTCTTTTATCTCGTCATACATTTCTTCAATTTCTTCATCATCTGCAGAGCTAGTTGGCATATAAACTTGTACTACTGTAGTAGGCATGGGCTTTGTGTCTATCTTGGCCACAATGATGCGTTCACTATACTGCTTGTAGTAGGTAACCCGCACTCCTATTTTTTTATTCATTATGAAACCTACTCCTGCATTACCCCGATTTGATTTTGTATTTATAACCCTGTATTCAGTAAGCAGTTTTGAAATTAATTATCTCGAAGTTTGTATTTGGCTTCTCTATTAGGAATAAAACAAAATACGAGTTTCATTGTTTTTTGGAAGTTCAAACCCTAAGCAGGTGAAATAGCGGACGAAATCTCTTACGAAAATATTTCGTAATATTAAAATATTTTTGGAGGTAAATCTGTGTAATATGGTTTTTGACGTCAAAAGAATATGTGTTTGGGATGAAATTTTCTGTAATAATATTACCACGAGAATTGAAAAGGCAGGATTAACAAAAAAACTCCGTCTCCTGCTGCCACAATCACTTTTTGGTCAAAAGTACATTCGGAAAACGTTACGCTTCTGTAGCTTTAATTAGCGTGAAAAGTTTGGAAGGTGTTGCACTCTGCGGAGTTAGTCAAAAAACACTAGTTAACGGTCATCATGACAAATTGGCTTTGCCAGAAGTGCTTAGAGAAAGAAACGGCTCTTTAACACATTAATTTTGCAATACCGGTACCTTCTCTGGTTTCAGCTCTTGAGGAGGAAAGGGCTGCCATTCTTCAACAAAACTTCAGACACCACACTTAAAGTTTCCTTAGCAGAGTTTAATCCGTCATAAAGGCAAGTGGTGGACATGCACCATACTAATGTCAACAATCAGGTGTCCGGATACCTTTGATCAGATAATGTAAATGCTTTCTTAAGAAGATTATCACCGGTTCATTCACCCTTCTGTCTCCGAGCTGTTACTTCCAACTACGGCGTCTACAGTGTGTAACTCCAGTATCATTAATATTCGAAATGTAAATGCATTCTTCATTGTAAAGTATAGTCACATGTAGCTTTACTCGTATTTTATGGTTCCAAATATTTCAATCCTGGCATTCCTTTAAATTCTAATTCCTTATTTTAGGATGTATTGGGCACTTTTTTATTGGCATCGTCCTACGTCTAACGAACGTGTCTCGTTTCCCATGCCCATAATTATAGAAAATTATTGAAAAACCAGCGAATTACAACTATTGCAACAACTATGTTTCAGAACAGTTGAACGGAAAGAGAATATTTCGACACATTTATTGTGACAAATAGAAACACCATTGCGTACTTTATAATCTCGCGTCTTTTATTCTTTACTGTCTACCTGAAACTGGTAATGACACTTATCAATGCTTGAGTATGACTTCAAGTTTTGCTCGAAGGACACACTCATGATTTATAGAGTAGTTATTGGCGGTTAAGCGCAGTAATCCACAGCAGGTGTATTTCTTCGAAGTCGAAAGGTTATACCAATGACGAACAAGCGGCGGGAGAGAAATGAAAATTCAAATAAATAGTACAAAAATCTTGGCAAGGCAGCGAAGTGAATGGACGACGTCCACATCGCCCTAATCGGGCTGGCGTGATTTAATAACCTTGTATATAGATAGGAAGAAAAATTGCTGCTGCAAAAATTCATGTCAAATGAGGACGGACACTATAATCAGTCGTGCGCTGCTGTCTACGTGTATGGTTAAGTAATTGGTCTCATTTGTTTCAATGTATAAGCAAAAGACATAACGAGCTCGCAGATCGCAATTATTGCCAAATTAGAGCAGAATATTTGAAACACAACTGATGACAGGCAGCGTGTAACAGGACTGAGATAATGTGTTTTTTCAAGGTACTTCGAAATGAAATTGTTTGATATTGTAAGCTAAAGCATCTTGCTCAGCCCTTTCTTGCGTGATAATATCGCCAATAATTCTGAAATTAGCCTTTTCCCTTTTTAAACTTTTAGTATTGGGATTATTCCACGAAGAATCTGGCCGGTAAAAAGAATTTGTGCATTCACCATTAGTTCAACCACATTTTCTTGCAAGGGATACAGGTAATACTCAAATGATTCCTATTTTTAGAATCCAGTACCTGAACCGGTGAAAACGAAACTCTTATAGTATCACTTTGTTACTCTTCATCAGTCTGTTCGACTGTTAACAATTATTTTTCTGAAGAACGAGAACAAGTACGGAGTTAAAAATTGTGCCACATACTAAAGTCTGTGGTCCCTTGATGGTGCACAAAACCGTAGCTTCGATGTCAATGCAGTCAAAAGATACGACAATTTATGTTGCATACTTTGATGCTCACCAACTCACTTCTGAAAACCTATACCGTACTTTCCTTTGATCTGGAATTTGCTAAGAAGCAAGGTTTCACAGTCTAACTAAAGGAAAATATCCGAAAGTAGTTAATTTGTAACTATCTCACACGAAAAAAATTGTCATTTGCTATCCGACTGTTAGTTGTCTGTCCTTCTGTTAATACTCTTTTTTCTCGGAAACAAGTAAACGTATCATGTTGAAATTGTCTCACGTACTAAAACCTATTGTCCGTTGGCTGTGCAAAAAAACTTTAGCTTCGAAGTTAATGTAGTCAAAAGATACGGCCATGTATATCACATATTTTGATACTCCCAAACTCCCTCGTGCAACCTTATAGGATACTTTCCCTTCATCTACAATCATGAAAGGCAAGAAGTAATGTTTTAATGCGCAAGTACAGCAGAAAGTCCGAAAATTCTTAATTTAGAATTATACCACACAAAAAGTACAGTTTTTCTCATTTGTTACCCTTCTGACTGACCGTCCGTCTTTTAATACCCCTTTATGCCAGTAACAGGAAGATGTATGAGTTTGAAATGTATGTCTCATACTAAGGTCTGTGGCCTCTTTGAGATGTAAAGCACTTACGGGTCTATGACAATGCAATCAAAAGATACGGCCACTTATTTTTTACATATTTTGATACCTTGACAGTATCGATATCAATAACACGCGAAAATCGTAGAAATTCTCGACTGCCAGGATACATGAACTATTCATGTACATAAATAACTTTTTTTACGGAACCCTCGGAGTTTGTGCCATACCGGTAATTATCCGTATTTTTATTTATTTCCGAGGTAACTAACAAACGCATATCGGCAATCTTAGTATCGCAATTTGCGCCTGTTTTCCACTTAAAAGTAAGATCGCTTGGATACAACTTCGTCACGAAAATTACACTGTTATTGTGTCAATACGACTGGTTTCTATAGTAACCGTTATGTGCCAGAAAAAGTCCATTCTTTGGTGTTTGTGCATATCACGAAGAACATCTGTGTTACTAAACGACTAAACCGCTCACCTGGTCACCCAGTCACACATGCCCAGTTGCGGGTTGCCTATTTAATAGCTTCCAAGGGCAATAAAAATTTGATTTTCAGGATTTCATGTTATATTGACCGGAGTGAAACATTTAAAATGCTGTCATATTCTACTCATTAAGAGGTATAGGCTAAAGTTTAACGCAGTAAGACAAGTACTAAAGTTGTGTGTACAGGTTGAACGAATAAAACCGTCGAACTGCAGGGACGGATTCCTGGCTGGAAATGGAAGAAAAATGGTCCTGCGAACAAGTGTACGGATATGGACGCTGCGCATGCAACGACAACAAATCGTCCCAGAACACAGTACAGAGCTGCATCGCATCCATGTCACAACAGATACTGAAAGTGGTCTCGATGGGATTTCAGGTGATAGGGATAGTAGCAGTTGTCATACAGTGAATCGAGGAATCACTTGTTTCGTCAACCATAACAGAAAAATGTTCAGTCTTCTTGATTGAAGCCAATACCTTTCTCATCACAGACTTTCCTAGTAGATCAATGATCTCGTTTTGAATATCGTGGGACGTCCACTTATACCTCGAACGCCCTAACCAATCTTTAAACTGAGGTATGTCATTCTTTGGAAATAAAACTGACAAACTGCAGGGCCGGATTCCTGGGTAGAAAAGGACGAAAAATGGTCCTGTGAACGGGTGTACGGAAATGGACGCTGTGCATGCGGCGACAACAAATCGTCCCGGAACACAATACAGAGCTGCATTGCATCCATGTCACAACAGATGTTGAAAGTGGTCTCCGTGGGATTTCAGGTGATAGGGATAGTGGCAGGTGTCATACAGGAAACACATAACCGTACTTTGGCTTGCACTATGTTAACGGGCCAATTGCCTGGAGTTTGTACTAGGGTTCGTTATAATATCCTGCAGAACCCGGTCCTCCAAATATGGTGGTCGCACACCCCGCCAGTCCCTGCATGTTCGTCTGTCTCAAAGGACCTATGATCCCACAAACGGCCAAAAAGGGCTTGAAATGTTGTGTAATATGGTTGGTGTCTGTGAGGGTATTTGTTTCGGTCTAGCCGTGTTGCCTCTCGACCGTTTCCACCTGCTTTGTCGTACGTAAACGCCATGTCGGCTTGTTCTCGACACGAATACCGGACCAATCTGCTGCTTACAGTACGCTACGTCAATCAAACAGCCTCCAACACCCAAGGAACACACGGAATGTGGTAAGAGAAACTGTCATTCGTCAGCGCCATCAACGTGTTTTTGGTACCTGCATTGTTTAATTCATAAATTTCGGGCGTATTATAGTATTTGAGAGTTGTACCATCGCGTTTTAGTACCCGAATAGTGTAAAATCGCGTAGTCTCCTTCCGCCGCCGAGCAGTGTGTCAGCGGTGCGCAAGTAGCAGCATTACTGCATTTACTAGGCAATCTTGTATTTTAATAACCGTTTAAATTTTTTGTCGATTTGTTTGTGCTCTCTGTAGATTAGTTCAGACGTTCTTTGCACAACAGTTTTTAGCATGGATAGGGACTGCAACTGCTGTGTTCGGATGCAGGCTGAGTTGGCATCCCTTCGCTGCCAGCTTCAGGCAGTGTTGGCTTCGGTCACACAGCTTGAGGCTGTTGCCAATGGGCATCACTGTGGGGGTCTGGATGGGGGTTTGTCGGGGACGGCCAGCTGGTCCAACGCATCCCCCGATCGGACTACGACTGTGGCTGCCCGGGATACTGCCCACATTGAGGCTGATCCCTCACCTGTGGTAGAGTGGGGATCGTCTCGAGGTGTGACAGGGGGCGAAAGACATTCCGGAGGGCTGAACGGAAGGCCTCTCCAGTTTGTCTGACGAACCGGTTTCAGGCTCTGTCTCAGGCTGATACTGATCTTCGGCCGGACATGGCTGCTTGTCCTGTTACAGAGGTTGCCCCTCAGTCTGCAAGATCCGGGCGGTCGCAGAGGGGCCCGCCGGAGAGGCCGAGCGGTTCTAGGCGCTACAGTCTGGAACCGCGCGACCGCTACGGTCGCAGGTTCAAATCCTGCCTCGGGCATGGATGTGTGTGATGTCATTAGGTTAGTTAGGTTTAAGTAGTTCTAAGTTCTAGGGGACTGATGACCTCAGAAGTTAAGTCCCATAGTGCTCAGAGCCATTTGAACTTTTTTTTTTTTTTTTTTGTCACAGAGGGTGGGCTTACTGGTAGTTGGGAGCTCCAACGTCAGGCGCGTAATGGGGCCCCTTAGGGATATGGCAGCAAGAGAGGGGAAGAAAACCAATGTGCACTCCGTGTGCATACCGGGGGGAGTCATTCCAGATGTGGAAAGGGTCCTTCTGGATGCCATGAAGGGTACAGGGTGCACCCATCTGCAGATGGTCGCTCATGTCGGCACCAGTGATGTGTGTCGCTATGGATCGGAGGAAATCCTCTCTGGCTTCTGGCGGCTATCTGATTTGGTGAAGACTGCCAGTCTCACTAGCGGGATGAAAGCTGAACTCACCACCTGCAGCATCGTCGACAGGACTGACTGCGGACCTTTGGTACAGAGCCGAGTGAAGGGTCTGAATCAGAGGCTGAGACGGTTCTGCGACCGTGTGGGCTGCAGATTCCTCGACTTGCGCCATAGGGTGGTGGGGTTTCGGGTTCCGCTGGATAGGTCAGGAGTCCACTACACGCAGCAAGCGGCTACACGGGTAGCAGGGGTTGTGTGGCGTGGACTGGGCGGTTTTTTTAGGTTAGATGGCCTCGGGCAAGTACAGAAAGGGCAACAGCCTCAAATGGTGCGGGGCAAAGTCAGGACATGCGGGGACCAAGCAGCAATCGGTATTGAAATTGTAAACTGTCGAAGCTGCATTGGTAAAGTACCGGAACTTCAAGCGCTGATAGAAAGCACCGAAGCTCAAATCGTTATAGGTACAGAAAGCTGGCTGAAGCCAGAGGTAAATTCTGCCGAAATTTTTACAATGGTACAGACGATGTTTAGAAAGGATAGATTGCATGCAACCGCTGGTAGCGTGTTTGTCTCTGTTAGTAGTAGTTTATCCTGTAGTGAAGTAGAAGTGGATAGTTCCTGTGAATTATTATGGTTGGAGGTTACAGTCAACAACCGAGCTAGGTTAATAATTGGCTCCTTTTACCGACCTCCCGACTCAGCAGCATTAGTGGTAGAACAACTGAGAGAAAATTTGGAATACATTGCACATACATTTTTTCAGCATGTTATAGTCTTAGGTGGAGATTTCAATTTACCAGATATAGACTGGGACACTCAGATGTTTAGGACGGGTGGTAGGGACAGAGCATCGAGTGACATTATACTGAGTGCACTATCCGAAAATTACCTCGAGCAATTAAACAGAGAACCGACTCGTGGCAATCGTAAAATGCGTTTTAGAGAGGTACGTGCCGAGTAAAACTGTGAAGGACGAGAAAACCCAGCGTGGTTCAACAACAAAGTTAGGAAACTACTGCGGAAGCAAAGAGAGCTGCACTCCAAGTTTAAATGCAGCCAAAACCTCTCAGACAAACAGAAGCTAAACGATGTCAAAGTTAGCGTAAGGAGGGCTGTGCGTGAAGCGTTCAGTTAATTCGAAAGTAAAATTCTATGTACCGACTTGACAGAAAATCCTAGGAAGTTCTGGTCTTACGTTAAATCAGTAAGTGGCTCGAAACAGCATATCCAGACACTCCGGGATGATGATGGCATTGAAACAGAGGATGACACGCGTAAAGCTGAAATACTAAACACCTTTTTCAAAAGCTCTTTCACAGAGGAAGACCGCACTGTAGTTCCTTCTCTAAATCCTCGCACAAACGAAAAAATGGCTGACAACGAAATAAGTGTCCAAGGAATAGAAAAGCAACTGGAATCACTCAACAGAGGAAAGTCAACTGGACCTGACGGGATACCAATTCGATTCTACACAGAGTACGCGAAAGAACTTGCTCCCCTTCTAACAGCCGTGTACCGCAAGTCTCTAGAGGAACGGAAGGTTCCAAATGATTGGAAAAGAGCACAGGTAGTCCCAGTCTTCAAGAAGGGTCGTCGAGCAGATGCGCAAAACTATAGACCTATATCCTTGACGTCGATATGTTGTAGAATTTTAGAACATGTTTTTCGCTCGAGTATCATATCGTTTTTGGAAACCCAGAATCTACTCTGTAGGAATCAACATGAATTCCGGAAACAGCGATCTTGTGAGACCCAACTCGCTTTATTTGTTCATGAGACCCAGAAAATATTAGATACAGCCTCCCAGGTAGATGCTATTTTCCTTTACCTGCGGAAGGCGTTCGCTACAGCTCCGCACTGTCACCTGATAAACAAAGTAAGAGCCTACGGAATATCAGACCAGCTGTGTGGTTGGATTGAAGAGTTTTTCGCAAAAAGAACACAGCACGTTGTTATCAATGGAGAGACGTCTACAGACGTTAAAGTAACTTCTGGCGTGCCACAGGGGAGTGTTATGGGACCACTGCTTTTCACAATATATATAAATGACCTAGTAGATAGCGTCGGAAGTTCCATGCGGCTTTTCGGGGATGATGCTGTAGTATACAGAGAAGTTGTAGCATTAGAAAATTGTAGCGAAATGCAGGAATATCTGCAGCGGATAGGCACTTGGTGCAGGGAGTGGCAACTGACCCTTAACATAGACAAATGTAATGTATTGCGAATACATAGAAAGAAGGATCCTTTATTGTATGATTATATAATAGCGGAACAAACACTGCTAGCAGTGCTAGGGATACTCTTGTCCTTCAACTATGTCCGACCACCACAATGGAGTACCTCTTAAGTCCTTTCCACCTGCGCCTGCGTCCGAAAACAAGCAACGGACTGCCTGCAGCAGTCTGTCATCCTGCACAATTGGTTGCAGAATAGCAGTAGCCGGACTAGGGAAGTACCGACCCATACGTAGGCTGCGGTTAACATCACAATGCCAATGGCTGCTTTTGGACCAGTGCTGTAACCTGGCGCCGGCCGCTGCGGCCGAGTGGTTCTAGGCGCTCCAGTCCGGAACCAGGCGGCTGCTACGGTCGTAGGTTCGAATCCTGCCTCGGGCATGGATGTGTGTGATGTCCTTAGGTTAGTTAGGTTTATGTAGTTCTAAGTCTAGGGGACTGATGAACTCAGATGTTAAGTCTCATACTTATTAGAGCCATTTAAACCATTTGTAACCTGGCAGGAATGACTGATGGCATGTTGTATACACCGACGAATCGCAGCTGTGCACTATCCTGGATGACCATTGTCAGCGATTATGGTGGCGACCTGAGAGGAGGCCGTACTCATCCAGAGCAGTGTTATTCTCAGAATCATAGTGTGAGGAGCCATTGGATATGACTTGAGGTCACAGCTGGTAGTGGTAGAGGGAACTCTGACAGCACAACGATACGTCATAGGTATCCTGCATCCTCTTGTATTACCTGGTATGAGACAGGATAACGCTTTTCCAAACATGGCACACGTCGATGTGAAGTGACTACGTGATCATGAGGTAGTCTTGTGGCCAGCAAGGTCCCCAGATGTTTCACCGACAGAACATGTGTGAGATCGGCTCGAACGTCAGTTCTGTCCAAGTGTCAGTATTGAGGACTAGTTACAACAGTTATGATGCAGCATGCTCAGGAGGGTGTACAACGGCTTTATTATACCTGTAGCAACCGAATCAGTATATATGTCCAGGCAAGAGGGAATGTAAGTTCATATTTATAAGTGGGCTCATAATGCCAAGTGCTTTGTATATGTGATTGTTTTTTGTAGTTACTAAACTAGCAGCACATGTCCCTTCATCTTCTGGTTGCTTCACTTTTTTGTCAAGGAATGTAAATAATGTCAGTTTTTTTACCATTCCCTATGCTTTGTTATCTAAGTAATGTTTGACTTCGTAGCATGAATTATCAACTGACTTTGCTTCAGATATTTGGATTTTAACTGTCCCTTCAATCACCTCGGGCAATTTCTTGCATGTTATATTTCCTTGAAGAAAGTACCGTTTTCTGTTTTTTGTATGGTCGTTTTTGGTAAGAAAAATTGTTCAGTGACCATGAATGTTCCTTTATGTGAGATGACAGCTGATGTTCTTGATGTGCTTAACAGGTTGGTAGATGTATTCACACAAGGCATTTCGAATCGCTAGCTGTATTGCGACATCCGGCGGCTAGTCTCTGTGACGTTTTTGTTTTGTAGTATCAGCATTTACAGAATTTTCCTTTCTTAAGTTCCACGCTACGTGCACATATTGTGACGCTCTATTTCTAGGACAGAAGTATAGCTATGCCAGTATTCCCCACATTAATCTGTTATCCATATATATTATAAAAATGGATTGTGTGTGTATGTTTTCAACAACTCCTCCTAAACCATTAGAACAGTTTCAAGCAAACCTGCTGAACTTGGTAGACATTTCCCTTACAGTCCACCAACAATCGCTGTAGTGGTAGGAACCACCTTCCCCTCACAGTTCAGAAGATGTGACGACATAAACAATGAGATGCGAGAAAACCTGTCACAACTTATATGACGTTTACATTAATTACTCCTGTGCTACTAACCCTATTCGCAATAAATTTCACAGGCAGTATCCAAATATGTTAGTAAATGAACCTAAAAAATTATGCTGTGATACTACATACAGTTCAGGAGATATAACGTGATAAACACAGAGATGTGTCAAAAAATGCTGCTTTGTGCATCAAGTTTAAACTTTTTGCCCTTTTTGCCACTAACTCCACTCCCAACAGTTTCTGAAGACGGTGTCCACATACGCCACTGAATGTACCTGCGAAATTAATCATTGTGTGATACAGATCAGGAGATATGACGCAATAAACACCGAGATACGTGAAAAACAGCCGCATCATGCACGACATTTGAATTTATTACTTCTCTGCTACAAGTTACTTTTGCAAAGTATTTCGCAGACGGTATACAAATTGCCGCTGAATGTACCTACACAATTATATCATTGTTCAAAACATTGATCGAGGGATATTATGTCATAAACACTTTAATACATGAAAAATGCCTCATCACAAATGAAGTTTTAATACATTTATTGTTTACTACTAACGCACTCCTACAGTCGAACAACTTAAGGAAATCCCTAACACCTGGCAAGTTTTTCGACAGTTTTCAAGTGCGAAGTGAAAATGGCTGTAGGTGACAGCAGTAGCTATGTAGAGAGCTATGAAGAGACGTTGCCGTAGAGATGTCTACAAAACTGCGTCGTAGATATGTGAAGTGGTAGCTCCTAGCATATAAAAACTTTCTAGGATAATCTCTCACCTAATCTACTGCAGGTTCAGTTTCTAATACACTCATTAAAAATAGTTTTGTATCAACCCGGTTCGCAGAACTCCTGAAGACAGACGTTGACTGTGGATTTTGTATCACACACACAGTTCCTTTGACTGTACAGAGATGTCACTAAACCCACCCAAAAGTGTAAACAACAATGCATGAGCACCGTCTATTAGAAGGAGGGGATCCGATAGCCGATCAGTTCCAATCATTCCACCAGGAAGGAGGTACACGGCTCGTGTTGTCTGTAGTTCAACCACGGCTAGACGATGAATAACGCGGTTTGATAGCGTCCGCATTGTTATTTTGTGCCAGGAAGGGCTCTCAACAAGGGAAGTGTCCAGGCGTCTCGGAGTAAACCAAAGCGATGTTGTTCGAATATGTAGGAGATACAGAGAGAGAGACAAGAACTGGTGATGACATGCCTCGCTCAGTCCGCCCAAAGGCTACTACTGCAGTGGATGGCCGCTACCTACGGATTATGGCTCGGAGGAACCCTGACAGCAACGCCACCATGTTGAATAATGCTTTTCGTGCAGCCGTAGGACGTCGTGTTACGACTCAAACTGTGCGCAATAGGCTGCATGATGCGCAACTTCACTGCCGACGTCCATGGCGAGGTCCATCTTTGCTACCACGACACCATGCAGCGCGGTACAGATGGGCTCAACAGCATGCCGAATGGACCGCTCAGGATTGGCATCACGTTCTCTTCACTGATGAGTGTCACATGTGCCTTCAACCAGACAACCGTCGGAGACGTGTTTGGAGGCAACCCGGTCAGGTGGAATACCTTAGACACACTGTCAACCGAGTGCAGCAAGGTGGAGGCTCCCTGCTGATTTGGGGTGGCATTATGTGGGGCCGACATACGCCGGTGGTGGTCATGGAAGGCCCCATAACGGCTGTACGATACGTGAATGTCATCCTCCGACCAATAGTGCTACCACATCGGCAGCGTATTGGCGGACCATTCGTCTTCATGGACGACAATTCCCGCCCCAATCCTGCACATTTTGTGAGCGACTTCCTTCAGGATAACGACATCGCTCGACTAGAGTGGCTAGCATGTTCTCCAGACATGAACCCTATCGAACATTCCTAGGATAGATTGAAAAGGGATGCTTATAGACGAAGTGACCCACCAACCACTCTGAGGGATCTTCGCCGAATCGCCGTTGAGGAGTGGGACAATCTGAAACAACAGTGCCTTGATGAACTTGTGGATGGTATGCCATGACGAATAGTAGAGTATAAGTACGGAATTATCCGTACTTATACTCTACCATACCTTTTAAGTCATAATTCTGCGACCATATTATAGAACATCCACCATTCCTTGATTTAAATTCTGAGGAAGCAATGTTGAAACCCGGTTAATTCGTTTAAATATAGTGACCGAGGGCTGTTTTTCTTTCAGTTGTAACTATTCACTGTCTCTTAACGTGCAGTCATGTACAAAATTTTGCCGTTTATATTCGTATGTGTGGGTTTTCCTCCAAGACTCCTGGATCGTTTTCAACCTAATTTGGCACAGAAAAAGAAGGCCTCTCGAGTATCGGCGCCTCAGGTTTTATAAGCTTCTGGCTTCAGTAGGAAGGGATACATGAGCAAAATGAGTTTCCTTCAGCCCCTGGCACATAGACTACCATGTACAACCGGAATATTGTGTATGAACAGTATCGGCCTACTAAATCAAACAGATTTGCAGGGCAGCTTAGGGCCCCTTCAGGATATGGCGGCTAAGGCGGGGAAGAAATCCAGTGTGCACTCCATGTGCATTCCGGGTGTCGCTTTGGATCTGAGGAAATTCTCTCTGGATTCCAGCGGCTATCTGATTTGGTGAAGGCTGCCGGTCTTGCTTACGAGATGAAGGCAGAGCTCACCATCTGCAGCATCGTTGACAGAACCGACTGCGGACCTTTGGTGCAGAGCCGGGTGGAGGGTATGAATCAGAGGCTCAGACGGTTTTGCGACCGTTTTGGCTGCAGATTCCTTGACTTGCGCCATAGGGTGGTGGGGTTTCGGGTTCCGCTGGATAGGTCAGGAGTTCACTACACTCAGCTGGCGGCTACACTGGTAGCGGAGGCTGTGCGGCGTGGACTGGGCGGTTTTTTAGGTTAGAAGGCCTCGGGAAAGTATGGGGTGGGCTGCAATCTCTAAGGGTGCATGGCAAATACAGAACGTGCTTGGATCAAGGAACAGTCGGAACTGTAGTTGTAAATTGTTGTATTTGTGCTGGGATAGTCCCTGAGCTTCAAGCGTTAATAGAAAGCACAGAAGCTGAAATCGTTATAGGTACAGAAAGTTGGCTAAAGCCTGAAATAAGTTCTTCAGAAATTTTTACGAAGTCTCAGACGGTGTTCAAGAAAGATAGATTAGGCAGAATTGGCGGTGGAGTGTTTGTGTCTGTCAGTAGTGGTTTATCTTGTAGTGAAGTCGAAGTACATACTCCGTGCAAATTGGTATGGGTGGAGGTTATACTTAACAGCTGAACTAAGTTAATAATTGGCTCCTTCTACCGACCCCCAGACTCCGATGATATAGTTGCTGAACAGTTCAGAGAAAATTTGAGTCTCGTAACAAATAAATACCCCACTCATACGATTATAGTTGGTGGGGACTTCAACCTTCCCTCGATATGCTGGCACAAATACTTGTTCAAAACCGGTGGTAGGCAGAAAACATCTTTCGAGATTGTCCTAAGTGCTTTCTCCGAAAATTATTTCGAGCAGTTAGTCCACGAACCCACGCGAATTGTAAATGGTTGCGAAAACACACTTGACCTCTTAGCCACAAACAATCCAGAACTAATAGAGAGCATCATGACTGATACAGGGATTAGTGATCACAAGGTCGCTGTAGCTAGGCTCAATACCGTTTCTTTCAAATCCACCAGAAACAAACGCAAAATAATTTTATTTAAAAAAGCGGATAAAGTGTCACTAGAAGCCTTCCTAAGAGACAATCTATATTCCTTCCGAACTGACTATGCAAATGTAGACGAGATGTAGCTCAAATTCAAAGATATAGTAGTAACAGCAACTGAGAGATTCATACCTCATAAACTGGTAAGAGATGGAACTGATCCGCCATGGTACACAAAACAGGTCCGAACGCTGTTGCAGAGGCAACGGTAAAAGCATGCAAAGTTCAGGAGAACGCGAAATCCCGAAGATTGGCTAAAATTTACAGACGCGCGAAATTTGGCACGGACTTCAATTCGAGATGCCTTTAATAGGTCCCACAACGAAACATTGTCTCGAAATTTGGTAGGAAATCCGAAGAAATTCTGGTCGTATGTAAAGTACACAAGCGGCAAGACGCAGTCAATACCTTCGCTGCGCAGTGCTGATGGTACCGTTACCGACGACTGTGCCGCTAAAGCGGAGTTATTGAACGCAGGTTTCCGAAATTCCTTCACCAGGGAAGACGAATGGAATACTCCAGAATTTGAAACACGGACAGCTAGCATAAGTTTCTTAGAAGTAGATACCTTCGGGGTTGCGAAGCAACTCAAATCGCTTGATACGGGCAAGTTTCCAGGTCCAGATTGTATACCGATTAGGTTCCTTTCAGATTACGCTGATACAATAGCTCCCTACTTAGCAATCATATACAACCGCTCGCTCACCGATAGATCTGTACCTACAGATTGGAAAATTGCGCAGGCCGCACCAGTGTTTAAGAAGGGTAGTAGGAGTAATTAATCGACCCACAGACCTATATCATTGACGACGGTTTGCAGTAGCGTTTTGGAGCATATACTGTATTCAAACATTATGAATCACCTCGAAGGGAACGATCTATTGATGCGTAATCAGCATGGTTTCGGAAAACATCGTTCTTGTGCAACGCAGCTAGCTCTTTATTCGCACGAAGTAATGGCCGCTATCGACAGGGGATCTCAAGTTGATTCCGTATTTCTAGATTTCCGGAAAGCTTTTGACACCGTTCCTCACAAGCGACTTCTAATCAAGCTGCGGGCCTATGGGGTATCGTCTCAGGTGTGCGACTGGATTCGTGATTTCCTGTCAGGAAGGTCGCAGTTCGTAGTAATAGACGGCAAATCATCGAGTAAAACTGAAGTGATATCAGGTGTTCCCCAGGGAAGCGTCCTGGGACCTCTGCTGTTCCTGATCTATACAAGTGACCTGGGTGACAATCTGAGCAGTCTCTTAGGTTGTTGGCAGATGATGCTGTAATTTACCGTCTAGTAAGGTCATCCGAAGACCAGTATCAGTTGCAAAGCGATTTAGAAAAGACTGCTGTATGGTGTGGCAGGTGGCAGTTGACGCTAAATAACGAAAAGTGTGAGGTGATCCACATGAGTTCCAAAAGAAATCCGTTGGAATTCGATTAGTCCATAAATAGTACAATTCTCAAGGCTGTCAATTCAACAAAGTACCTGGGTGTTAAAATTACGAACAACTTCAGTTGGGAAGACCACATAGATAATATTGTGGGGATGGCGAGCCAAAGGTTGCGTTTCATTGGCAGGACACTTAGAAGATGCAACAAGTCCACTAAAGAGACAGCTTACACTACACTCGTTCGTCCTCTGTTAGAATATTGCTGCGCGGTGTGGGATCCTTACCAGGTGGGATTGACGGAGGCATCGAAAGGGTGCAAAAAAGGGCAGCTCGTTTTGTATTATCACGTAATAGGGGAGAGAGTGTGGCAGATATGATACGCGAGTTGGGATGGGAGTCATTAAAGCAAAGACGTTTTTCGTCGCGTTGAGATCTATTTACGAAATTTCATTCACCAACTTTCTCTTCCGAATGCGAAAATATTTTGTTGAGCCCAACCTACATAGGTAGGAATGATCATCAAAATAAAATAAGAGAAATCACAGCTCGAACAGAAAGGTTTAGGTGTTCGTTTTTCCCGCGCGCTGTTCGGGAGTGGAATGGTAGAGATATAGTATGATTGTGGTTCGATGAATCCTCTGCCAAGCACTTAAATGTGAATTGCAGAGTAATCATGTACATGTAGATGTAGGTATCACAACCAAGAAACAGATTTCCAGGCCCCAACATGTAGGTTGCCCTGAATGTCAGCTGTATCTTGTTGGGGGTAGTATCAGCCTTCTTTATTGAGCTGTACTGCCGGAGCTACACATGCTAATGAGCGTAGTTGAGGACAGGTCGAAATGGACAAAGCGAGGGGAAGGAGGAGATGGACAGAGAGATGGAAGGAGGACGAGTTGCATGATGCAGGTGGAAGGTGTAGAAGAAAATGGTGGTAAACATGTGAAAAACTAAGACGTAGAGGCAGAGATGGAAAGAGAGAGGGAGAGGAGGATTTGATCAGAGTGACATGAGAGGGGGAGAAGAATATGATCTGAGAGAGGGGTTGGAGGAAATGGACAAAGACGGGGGACGAAGGGAGGAAGAGGCAGAGATAGAGAGGTAGAATTGGAAAGATGACATGTTTTGACAGACTGAGGAAGGGGTCGACCTTGCTAGTGAGAGGTGAAGATGTGTGCAGTGGTGACCGCACACAAGGGCGAAGTTGTGGTGCAAAGGCTAGTAGTCTTAAATATCTTTTTAGAATCGAAATGGACTATCTTTGTTATCCCCTATGTGTTCTCATGTTCTTTTTTTGTGTAGATTCTCTCAGCTGGTAATGGTACTGCGATAAAGGCGAATATTGAAGTATTCGTGAAGTTTTAGATTTAGCCGTCAGTGTATACATGTGCTTCAATGTCACGTTTCAATATGGAGGTAATCTTGCGTTTAGATTCGTTATGGGTAGCAATTCCAAAACGACGTTTGCATAATTGTAATGGTTATGGAATTAGACTAAACGTAAATACTCTGTAGTTCCCTGTGATTCTTGTTCTGAACGTTTAAACTGGTTTGAAGTTGGGCATGTTCACCACGTTTGCGCTTCCAATTCACAAAAGTGTTACTTCTGTCTCGTAACACGTATTATCACACTCTCTGTGACCTCTGATATGAATCCTGTGTCACCATAGAACCTTTTTCCACCACCCAGTACTTCAGTGGTTAGTCGGCTCCACATATGCTGAAGAACGCCGTCAAGTCTTAATGAGAACGCGTAACCTCTCTCAGCGTCACCGAATCAGACTCACCTAGACACCAATCACGTTGCTGGCAGTCATTCGAAATTCAAATGGCAAGTAGTGTTTATAAAATGATGTTAAGACCACGACGAACTCCCGTTAGTTGCTGATCTGTACACAGCCACTCGCGTCAGAGCTGTCGGGTGGCATAAAACTGATCAGGTTCTGTTTCTGAAACCTGCCTGACATGTGAAAAGCCGCCTGACAAATGGAGGGATTATTGAAACAAAAAAGAACTGCAAATACCGAAACGTACAGAGCGTTATTTTGCACTTCTTTTCGTAATCAATTTCAAGGGCTGTCGCAATACACTGTGCCTCAGAAAATTCTCCACATCATTAAATTTATTTTTGAGTTCATAATAGCCTATGTTCACGCCGGATGCAGTGTTTCTGCGCTGCTTGAAAGTAATAACAATGTCCTAGAATAACGACGTTAGTCATGCAATAAATGTCTTTCGTGAACACGAAATAATAATAAATCAGTTCAGTTGACTGCCGTTCACGTTGCAATGCATTCATTGCATCTTAGTAATATTTATAACGCGAGCTCATCTTTATATTTCAATAAATAAGTTTCATTGCGATTGACCGTTGAGTTGTAGAGAGTATCAGTGCCGTTTATGTCACCGTAACGTAATTTGTAATCATCACTCCATGTGGTAAAACGAATTGTTAATGCATAGTCTGTAATTAATCAAATAAAGACACACAAGAGAAATTATATCGTCAGAAACATGTACTTGTTCCATTGATATTAAACATCAACTAATACCCTGATGGACATTACACAACAACTCACATTTAACATAGGATTTGACGTATTACAAAAGGATGTTCCTTCTGTAGCGTGATGAATTGTTCCTGTTTTTTACCAAAAGTAAAACAAAACTTCTAGTCTGTAATAAATACTACAGAAAATTCCAAAGAATAGTAGATGGGGTTCAGTTAGGTAGTTGTAGGAGGCTACTCCAGCAATCCAGCTTTTCTTCGAACCCTACCCGAGGATCATTAATTTGTGAACAGGGGAGGGAAAAATGTAGAAAAGGTACATTTTTAAAACTGTAGGAAGAGTGTCAATAACTAAAATATATCCCAAAATAAATGCGATCATGTGCTACCGATGGCCACTTCTACTACAAGACACTCGGTTTAATACCGTTTTCCAGACATCTACCTTGCACACTCATAAATTGAGGGTTATACAATGCAAAGTGACTCATAACTCCATAAATATTCTTCAACTATTACACTGACGCGTTGTTGTGCCATTAACGAGGTTGCACATCAGGTCTTGGTTTTGGTGAGCAACTATTCGATCGTGAGTGAGCGAGTCGTATGGTTCTTGATTGCTCATTCTGCCGCCTCAGGTCGCCTGGAACCGAAGTCCTCTACAATAGTTGATCAGGATTTCCGGTGTTTTTTTTTGTTGGTTCAGGGGTTAAATAAATAGTTAATCAACACTTTTCCCATCACCGATTGACAGATTTAGGTAAAATTTTCAAATATGTCTATGTAGATAAGATGCAAGCATATTTAAAATCAAATCAGTTTCTTTTATCAACAGCTGCAGTTATCCCTCCCAATATCTTTCAGCTACCCATAATTTCAACCTGCAAAGATGATAAGAAGTTTGTTGTCCTGGCCGTTATCCACAGCAGATATACAATTATTTGCTTTACAAATTCTTACTGCAATCCATATTCACTTATGATCAGACTAGAGATACTGATAAAATATCGATACATCGATATAAAGATACATTTTTCCAAACAGTATCGTTATATAACGGCTTTATATTTTCTACCGATATATCGCTAAAAATGGCAATTTCGAGTGCCGATATTTTTATTTTATATTAAGATTTTTTTTTCACAATTTTCGATAAATATTTGAAGTTGTTCTTTCGAGATTGTAGAAGAGCATAATTTTGCTTTTACTGTGTGAAGGAGGCTTACTACTTTCATCACGTCAGATATATCTGTTTGACTGTTTGAAGCAGAGTATATGTCCGATTGTAGGGGGAGGGGGAGGGGGGCAGGGGGCGAGGGTGACGATGTGAATGGAATAACAAGATTTCTGATGTGATGAAATAACACCAGCTGCATTAAAAAACAATTTCTTCACATCGGAATTCTTCAGAACATAGTTGCTGAAATTTACGGAGAAAAACCTAAATGAATATTGGACTTTCGGTGGGCGGAGAGGGGAAATCCTGACGTAATCGGCACTCAGCGCTACCAACATGAACTGCTACGTTTAGCTACATCATTCAATTTTGACCTTACAACTGATTACTCCCTGGCGTTGGCAGAAATCAAAACATAGGGAAGTTGACAAGAAGTGTTCTGCACAAATCCGATATGTGACGGATCAGACCGACGGGCCTTTCGGACGCCTTTTATTGTGCCACTTTCGTGCAGTTACCATTGTTGAGAAAGTGGTTATCGCCAAGCGTGAATAAGCTTCGTTTTCCTTTCAGTTCTTGCTGTAAGGGGAATAGACAGGCTGCTAGCTTGTTGGTATGTAGAATTGTTGTGTACATAGTTCCATGTATTCAGCGCGTACACAACTTTCCCACTATAGCGCGCCCAGCTAAGCACAACAGCGCAGGCGCAGCGCTCGTCCGTCTCCGCACTATGAGATGGCGCTGTCTTAGATACGGACCAAATTCTGCTTCCGCCGATCCACGTATTAATACGTAATGCAGCCAATGTGATTGCTGCTAACGTAGAACCTTTTCTCCTCGCGGATCACACTCGCGCAGTGATACCTGAACGCGCAAGGTATTATAACGATTAGTCAGTCTGCATTTGTCTGCATTAGTCTGTACCAGTCTGCATTTGTCTGTACCAGTCTATAGTCAAGTTTCAGTCTGCGCCTAATAATATTATCATATTCCTGTACATAGCCATGAAGAGAAATGTATAGACACTTTGTCAAGTATCAGAGATATGTGAGAATAAGATTAACATACCAAGACCAAAGGAACTTCAGATTGTCAATTGTAAATAGCATCCAGAATCAAGTTAAATAATTTTATGCTTGTTATTATTTTAATAAATGTATGTGAAAATTAATCAAGTTCTGTTTAAAGGTGGTCACCGTCCATCTGCTACTCTAAGCGTGCAAGTGGCATTTCTATCGTCTGATCTAACGGCAGAAGATAAACACGCCACGATAAGACCACGAGACATATTGCTGACACTCGCCTACTTCGTTAGAGTGACAAGTCAAATAATCTGATGGTGTGTGTACCGACGGTCTTACAGTACAAACACCACAAGAATATCTAATAATAAATCAGTAGTTACTTATACAGCTCTAAAGCCGTCAGTATATTTACTACGTGCAGCCAATATTTTTACAGGCAGGTAAGTCGATATTATTTCCGCTGATATATTGGTATATCGGTAATTTTTTCGAAATACCCCTTTCTAGGTGGTTGTTATGGTATTTGGTGTGTGTTGTGTTGGGTTTTGTTGTGTTTTTATTCTCTGGTTTTTTAATTAATGTTACTGTCTGTCTTTTAATTTGATTCTTTATGTTTGTGAATTTGTCACTAGTGATTCCATTGTTTACGTCTATCTGAATTGTGACGTGTAATGCTTTTCCATATTTTCTGTTGAGTGACACTGTGTTGAGTTTGTGAAACATTTATAGAAGTGTATCTCGTTTTTGTGAATTCCGGTGGTTTGAGGATTGGTAAATGACTGTGTCAGTTGTTTTACGTTTACAGTGAATTTTAAAATATCTGTTTGATGTTTTATTTTTATGAATTGTTATACCGAGAAAGTTAATTTGATTATTATATTCTTATTCTATTGTGAATTAAAACGTTTTGTGCATTATTAATGTTAGTGTGGTGTTTGTTAATTTTTGTTTGTGGTTCATCTGTTAAGTAGAGGATGTCATAAATGTATATGACGCAGAATAATATGTAGTGTTCTTTTACAACTATTTTGTAAACACCGTCTGTCCAACATGGTTTATAAAAATATTGATAAGGCTCCTGACACTGTGTAATCCATTGGTAACCCACTATACTGTACATAAAATTCATTGTTGAACTGGAAGTAGGTTTGTTACGTTATAATCACGTCTGATGTGAGTGTTTCATCAGTCTTTTCACCAGGAAGTCGGCTATATCAGTTCATATCCTTTTCTGTAATGCGACAGTGAAATCTGGAGCTCCAATCTATGGCCAGATGAGGTAAAATGCATAGTTTGGGTGGAAAAACTAATAGCTATATGTGATTATATTATGTAACAATGATGGCGTTAATTGTTTTCTTATCCTTAAATATAAAATACAAGAACCAAACAGTAATATTCTAGATTAAATGTGCTGAAAATATCTTAATGGAGTCTGCCTGCTTAGCTGAGAGGTAATGTGCATGCCTACCATTCAGCAGGCCCGGGTTCGATTCCCGGCCGGGTTGTAGATTTATTCCACTTATGGGCTGGGTGTTGCGTTTTCCTCATCATCATCAACGACGCACAAGTCGTGGCGTCTCCTGAAATAAGACTTGCTAGCCGGTGGCCGAACTTCCCCGGTTGGGGGCTCCTGGCCAACGATGCCATACGATCATCTCATTACATTTGCCTTAATAGAAAAGGCAAACAGTGTCTGAAACACACAAGTAGATAAGAAAGAGCGTTTTACTTTATAAAATGAAAATTAGGCCTCTGTGCCAAAATCTGACTATAGCACTAATAGATTATCAATGAATAGGATAGAATTATCACACAGAAAGTGTGGCACACTGATTCAGTTAAAAAAAAAAGAAGAAGAAGACAGTTTCCACGACAACATACATACACTCCTGGAAATGGAAAAAAGAACACATTGACACCGGTGTGTCAGACCCACCATACTTGCTCCGGACACTGCGAGAGGGCTGTACAAGCAATGATCACACGCACGGCACAGCGGACACACCAGGAACCGCGGTGTTGGCCGTCGAATGGCGCTAGCTGCGCAGCATTTGTGCACCGCCGCCGTCGGTGTCAGCCAGTTTGCCGTGGCATACGGAGCTCCATCGCAGTCTTTAACACTGGTAGCATGCCGCGACAGCGTGGACGTGAACCGTATGTGCAGTTGACGGACTTTGAGGGAGGGCGTATAGTGGGCATGCGGGAGGCCGGGTGGACGTACCGCCGAATTGCTCAACACGTGGGGCGTGAGGTCTCCACAGTACATCGATGTTGTCGCCAGTGGTCGGCGGAAGGTGCACGTGCCCGTCGACCTGGGACCGGACCGCAGCGACGCACGGATGCACGCCAAGACCGTAGGATCCTACGCAGTGCCGTAGGGGACCGCACCGCCACTTCCCAGCAAATTAGGGACCCTGTTGCTCCTGGGGTATCGGCGAGGACCATTCGCAACCGTCTCCATGAAGCTGGGCTACGGTCCCGCACACCGTTAGGCCGTCTTCCGCTCACGCCCCAACATCGTGCAGCCCGCCTCCAGTGGTGTCGCGACAGGCGTGAATGGAGGGACGAATGGAGACGTGTCGTCTTCAGCGATGAGAGTCGCTTCTGCCTTGGTGCCAATGATGGTCGTATGCGTGTTTGGCGCCGTGCAGGTGAGCGCCACAATCAGGACTGAATACGACCGAGGCACACAGGGCCAACACCCGGCATCATGGTGTGGGGAGCGATCTCCTACACTGGCCGTACACCACTGGTGATCGTCGAGGGGACACTGAATAGTGCACGGTACATCCAAACCGTCATCGAACCCATCGTTCTACCATTCCTAGACCGGCAAGGGAACTTGCTGTTCCAACAGGACAATGCACGTCCGCATGTATCCCGTGCCACCCAACGTGCTCTAGAAGGTGTAAGTCAACTACCCTGGCCAGCAAGATCTCCGGATCTGTCCCCCATTGAGCATGTTTGGGACTGGATGAAGCGTCGTCTCACGCGGTCTGCACGTCCAGCACGAACGCTGGTCCAACTGAGGCGCCAGGTGGAAATGGCATGGCAAGCCGTTCCACAGGAGTACATCCAGCATCTCTACGATCGTCTCCATGGGAGAATAGCAGCCTGCATTGCTGCGAAAGGTGGCTATACACTGTACTAGTGCCGACATTGTGCATGCTCTGTTGCCTGTGTCTATGTGCCTGTGGTTCTGTCAGTGTGATCATGTGATGTATCTGACCCCAGGAATGTGTCAATAAAGTTTCCCCTTCCTGGGACAATGAATTCACGGTGTTCTTATTTCAATTTCCAGGAGTGTACATCAAAAAAAGTTTTGCACCAACGCGGTTCCCAAAACTTCAGCGGATAGGCGTTCACTGTGGATATTGTATCACAGACACAGTCCCTTTGACTGTTCAGAGATGTCATTAATCCCGCCCAATAATGTAAACAACCATACATGAGCAGCGTCTATTAGACGGAGGGGCTCCGATAGCCGATCTGTTCCAGTCATTCCACCAGGAAGGACGTACACGGCTCGTGTTGTCAGTAGTTCAAACATGCCTAGACGGTCAATACCGCGGTACGATAGCGTCTGCTTTGTTACTTTGTGTCAGGAAGGGCTCTCAACAAGGGAAGTGTCCAGGTGTCTCAAAGTGAACCAAAGCGTTGTTTTTCGAATATGTAGGAGATACAGAGAGACAAGAACTGGCGATGACATGCCTCGCTCAGGCCGCCCAAGTGCTACTATTGCGGTGGATGACCGCTACCTAAGGATTATGGCTCGGAGGAACCCTGCCAGCAACGCCACCATGTTGAATAATGCTTTTCGTCCAGCCACGGACGTCATTTTACAACTTGCGACTCAAACTGTGCTCAATAGGCTGCATGATGCGCAACTTCACTCCCGACGTCCATGGCGAGGTCCACTTTTGCAACCACTACAACACACAGCGCGGTACAGATGAGCCCCACAACATGCCGAATGGACCGCTAAGGATTGGCATCACATTCTCTTCACCGATGAGTGTCACATGTGCCTTCAACCAGACAATCGCGGAGACACCACGTTGCGATGCCTCTACTCAAACTGTACTCGATAATCTACACTATTTCGGTATTTAGGCCAGACGTATCGATAAATATACGTAATATACTGTTGTGGAAAACTGACTATTGCAGAGGACAAACTGGAGGAAAATATCAGTTATACTGAAAAGACACTCAGCTACACGAAAATTATTGTATGATATTGACGTACATATTTTTTAATGTAATGAATATGAGTACCATAATCCAAAAATTGTATATATTGTCAAGCAAAATTTTTATCTGTTATCCGTAAAACGTGCTACAGGATACATGTTGTATCGAGCAGTGAGAAGAATTGGTATGTTTGTACATCGTAACAACATTATTCATTGAGGCTATACAGATATGAACACTTTAGTGCCAGTTGCTACTGTGTTGCTGGAGAAGTCACACATCATAGCAACATAGCTCACGAACGTCTCCCTATCGTAGACGTTATGTTTATGCTATTGATTGAAATGGCAAATCTGGTAGCGCGTGGGACAGACAGCATTCCCTCGCTCGAATCTGCCTAACAGGACGCACTCATCTCGATATTTCAAATATCAATCAGACGGATAGACCGTATAAATGTGAGGGGGCTATACCCGGAAGCTTTAATGGGGCTGTCATCACACTCGAAGCTTAAAGCGGTATCGTAGTCCTCTTCGTAATATTTGTGCTAATTTTTATGAAAATTTGGTAGCAGTTGATTGACTATAACTTAGTTTCATACTAAGATTGCTAAGAGTGAAACAGGAAACGTGATCTTCTGCGAAGTCTTTGTAACGTAGTGTTCTAAAATATTTTCTTTGTGCTTACACACTCCGAATGCATAGTCTCACATCGTGTTCAGTAGCATGTTCGTTGACTTCATACCACATAAACACATCTTATTCAGTGTATTTAATTCTCGATATGCTGCAGCTAACGTATTTCTTACACATCTTTTACGTGTTTGGATTTTATAAAATCTCTGCGTCTTTGTTATCATTTGGTTAAAACACCAAACGCTTTTATAATGAACTTGAAACTCCAAATAAAAGTCTGTTTGATTGGTATTGCAAAGGCAGAGACATCTTCGTCCAACAATTCATATTAGAAGAGATCTAAAATGAAAAATGCATTTATTAAACAGAAAGTATGAGTTTAAAGCAAACGATAATGTAAAGAAGGTAATGTGCATTGAATCACAAGTAACTATTCGAAAATGTCTTCGAGGTATCATGTCAGGAAACCTTATAACATCTGAATAGACGAAAAAATAAGAGCTTGGATAAGACACCATTTAAGCTTGCGTAGGCTAGAAATTATATATCATGTAAAATGGCAGACAAGACAGTATCTGGCAACAAAACTTAACAAGCCTATGTAATTTCATTTAAATTATACTGTAGCTCTAGAGAAATTAATACAGATAGTTAACAATAAAAGCAATGACATATGGCATTCGACATACGTGTATTGTATTGAGTGCGAAGATGTCTCTGGTATCCTGAAAACTGAAATCGCTCTTCCACTGCACAAAATTAAAATAGTGTTCACTTCGCTTAAAATTTAAACATTTGGACAGTAGGAAGTGATGCCATGATGGAAACACTGGATTTATAAACTTAGTGGCGTTCGTGGATACGCTTCCGGATATCTTAACACACGTCTTTCGTAACTCTTTACGTGACTTGCTTCACAACTAAGCCGATACTCTTTCCATTACAACCTCGAGGTCGATGTGTTATTAGAATAAACTATTCCTAGAAATAGAATATTCATGGAGGTTATCTTATTTGAAAATGAAACCAGTTTTAACTACTGCCAATCTCACCTGCAAACGGTTACAATAACTGCTGCACGATATTGAGCGGCAATGATTAAGTAGGTTAATTTGGCCAAGATTCTTGTTAGAGTTCGTGTAGCAAGTTAACTACTGTTCCATCTGAAATGTCAGTATAATGGAAATGCCGTGTGGCTAGGGCCTCCCGTCGGGTAGAGCGTTCGCCTGGTGCAAGTCTTTCGAGTTGACGCCGCTTCGTCGACTTGCGTGTCGATGGGGATGTAATGATGAAAGACACATAACACCCAGTCATCACGAGGCAGAGAAAATCCCTGGCCCCGCCGGGAATCGAACCCGGGACCCCGTGCGCGGGAAGCGAGAACGCTACCGCAAGGCAAATGTCAGTGAATAAGCAGGTTAATGTGTGTAATTTAACTGGGTCTAGTTAAATGTAAATGAGCCTTCAGTGGCACGTAATAAAGGGTGCCCTTGAAGAATGCACATTTTGAGTGTATAAAAACATACAAATTTCCCGATGCAGTTAAGAAATTTACCTATGATTTTATACGAAATGTAACTCAAATCCCGTCCACGACGCTGCAGTCACGCTCTCATTCTTTCGATGGCATTTTCTATAACTTTTCGAAGTACTTGCTCTTCTAGTTATAAAACAAAACTTTGCATCTCGGCCTTCAGTTTTGGAAGTTTTCGTGCTTCGGTGTCGTACACGCGAGGCTTCATATTCCCCTACAGAAAAAAAAGACTTTTTGTCAAATTACAAAATGTGAATGGCCAGTCGACGTCACGATTGTGAGAAATCTCCCAACAAATGAAACCTCTCTAGTAAAGGTCCATTACTAATACTGCAGTAGCGTTCGCTGTCCACTGTAAATGTCTTTCTGGCGCCATCTTCGAAGAGGTACGGCCCATTTACACGCTCAGACCAAATGCCACACCAGTCGGAATTTGTGGATGTAATAGCTTCTCAGTAATTACTCAAGGAATATATGTCCCAAATCCGGCAATCTTACTTGTTCTCGAGACCATTCCATAGAAAAAGAGCCTCATCAGAGAACTTTTATTTTTCTCGATTGAATTGTCAATTCTTTCTTTCGCAAGGACCCAATGGTCAAATGATCGGCATGTTATGTGATCGCTTAGCTTCATTTCCTGTGACAGTTGGATCTTATTGGCCCGAAAGTGCACATCTCCTTTCAGAATTCGTCAAATGATGCTTCTGGGAATATCAGATTCTGGTGAGCGTCAGCAAACAGATTTCACCGGACTTAACAGCCACGTTATCACTCATTATGACGAAGTTTTCAGCAGAACAACTAACACAAGGGCGCCCTGGGGGCTTGATGCCCAGAATCGAACCGGACTTTTCAAATTTCACAATCAGCCTCATCGCAGTCCACCAGTTCAGTGCATTATATTGACCAAACGTCGTCAGAGTTTGCGAACACAACATTCACCACATTTGTAATAAGTTTCCACTGTGACAACACGCTATTCGGTCTTGAAACACTCCATTACTGACCACAAAGAAAAGAGATTAAAATCACGCAATGTTCAGTGCTGGGAATTTCCTAGAGCAGAAATGGTGAGCATTTCAAAAGTTTCGCTTCTGTGGGACATCGTTTACGTTGCAGAAGCCGAAAAGAAAGTGCAAACTGATACTGAACTGGACAGCAGAAGGAGCTCTACACTGTTTCTCAATTACCATGTAAAAAATGCAAAGCTCTCTTAAACATGGAGTTTTGTTTGGACGCAGCATTGCATTGCCAAGTGTGATTTTATTGAACATTTTATACGCCTGTTTTCCTCTGACTTTTGAACTGAGTCAACTAGCCAGTTATAGGGATACTTATAACATGCAATCCAAATCTCTGTACAACTTAGCATATTCTACAGTAATAAATAATTACCAGAGATGAAAGAATCGATAAGCGACAGGAAAAATCTTTTTCAACTGAAATTCAACCAAAGACCTTTAACTTTATGAATTCATTGATAATTATTTTCTCGACAACTGTGGTATATATTTTAGCGTAAATATCAGCTGAATGTTCCACAATCTGGGAATTCATTTCACTTTACCGGTTTCAACAGATTAATCTGTCGTCTTCAGAATCGAACAAAATTTGGGATATTGTAAATCATTAGAATTTGGCCGTACATGATGTAAAGTTTGAGAATGTATTAAAAAAATGTCCTTAATATTCATGTAACAGAGTTCAATATCTTCATCACAAAAGCATAATACCACGATCTGTCAAAATAATACATATTGTATTTGCAGAGTTTCTAAAGTAGTTGATATATCAGTAGTGTTAAGGAGGTCATGTAAGTGGTTTAATAACACAGCAATCACATCTCTGGTTCGCGTCAGTTAGAGAATATTCCATGAGGCGAGATAGAAGACAGGAACAGGGGTAGTATCACTGAAACACAAGCAAATACTATTGTCCTCACAATCGTTGAATTTACTCGTCGATTACACGATGAGATGTCTTCCACTATCACCAGCGGAGAACTGCAAACTTGGGTAGCAATTGCTACCGTAAAGACTTAACGTAAACGGATGATTTTCACTTGTGTAACGAAACTAAGGTGAAGGAATGTTGAACTGTTAACGTTCCACAGCAATGTGTAAGCCATCTCAGTCTCCAGGATTCTCCATTTATGTCCTCTTAATACTCCAATTGAAGAACCTGTGAACATGGTGATTACATTAAAGGGAGCCGCTGTAGTGATTGGGCTTAACGGTGTTTTATTCTAATCATCATAAAGTAGCGCTTGGGCATCACACTCTGCAAAAATTTGTTTTTGTAGAAGCACAGCGTAAAGTTAAGCTACAGCCTAAATCGCCGGTTATGCAACAAGCCATTAATTTTAGAACGCTGACTTCGTTTGCATATAATATCTCGGGCACTACAGTTACTCATGCATATGCAGATGTCATCAATCAGCAAACGATACTCTCAGAAAGGAGTTCCCAGACTGTTATGCCACTGCATAACACTTGACATTTTTAAAAACTTGGGCGTGCGTCCATAGCTTGTTCACTTTGCAACGAATCTCGGGATGGTGGATGAGTGGTATATGTTTGGTAGAAATGTAACAAAAGTAATCAGGTTTCATGAAAGCTCTTTTTATAGGGCATTTGAAATGGTTATTATTTCTGCTAAATAATGTGAAATTAAATGATGCCGGATCTGACAGAAATGTTGAGTGTGTAAAAGAGGAATGATATTTGACGTATTTATTAAATTTTTGCAGTAACTTTCATCATACAGACGGTTAGCTGTTGGTTTAGGTTTTTTAACTGAATCCTTGATGGCAGGAACATTGCCTCAAAAATCACTTCACGCTCAACTTCAAACACAATCAAGTTTAATTTCAAATCACAAATGCAGTAATCTTATTGTAAGACGTACCCTCCGGTTCCAGATGCAAGATTTCTTCGTATCACAATGTCATTTAATGTAACACTCAACAAAGGAACAATAACAATAACACACCGTTTACTGTGCAATGACTACTGCAGTGCCATACAATGTTAAATCGCATAAGTTAACAGCAGTTCCAAAGCGGCCCGATTAAAACAAGAGGAAACAAATGGTTCAAATGGCTCTGAGCGCTATGGGACTCAACTGCTGAGGTCATTAGTCCCCTAGAACTTAGAGCTACTTAAACCTAACTAACCTAAGGACATCACACACATCCATGCCCGAGGCAGGATTCGAACCTGCGACCGTAGCGGTCTCGCGGTTCCAGACTGCAGCGCCAGAACCGCGCGGCCACTTCGGCCGGCTCAAGAGGAAACATTCCCGGCCAAGGCAGTAACGTCTAATGAATGGAGAGTGCGGGGAGGGTACATGCCTACCTCTTTCTGTGTACTATGTACAATCCTAAATCAACTATCAGCGGTGAATCGATTTTCGTTAACATTCTACAGATGCTGATTTTATAAATCAGTTTTCTTACTATCATTTTACTTCAAAAATAAAGTAATTTAAGGGAATAATTTTAATTATGTGAGTATATGTTCTGCTTACTTGTACACGTACCACCTGAAACATCTTTGTCTGTCCCTAGCAGTACGCGTATCATCGTTTGGGAACCACAGCTCTAAGAGATTGCCCGTTATGGGCACTGGTATGGAGTGTTCCATGTGGTCTTCTTGAGGGACTGTACTGCACTATTGCTCATAATAAGCGCTCTGATCAATAATGGTTTTCCCTGTGCACGTACTAGGTATCCTAAATATATGGCACACCAGTTGGTAAATCAAATATTCTGCCTGAAAAATACTGGTAAAAACATGCAGCAGTACATATTTTCAGCACATTGCTAGATACGCCGAGTTACTCCGTAGCATAGCCAGCTATATTGCTGCATAATGCCGTTGGTGACACGCTGGAACAGCAGAGAGCATAGAGCAGTAAAATTTCGAAATGTATTGAAAGGCACTGAACGAACTGGCAGGAATGGTTGCCTACATCATTGCATTATGGCATGAGACCAGAATTACACAGTACAACACGGCAGTATTTTTATTCCTATCTATACAACAAGTTCGCTCTGTGTTCAGATATTTTGTATAATGTGACATGCCGCAAAAAAAAAAAAATTGCTTTTTATCCCTCCCAAGTGTGCCTCTTGGTATTTCAGAAAGTTGCATTAAGGAAATTTATAATCGATGAAATTCTCTTCGTAGAGCACCGTGCTGAATGCCCAGCTTAAATCAGCCGTCATCGAGTGTTTTTCTGCAGCAGTGATACAAATACTGACCTTGGTGGCCGCAGAATTAATAAATGTGTTGCAGTTGGGTCACTAGCAGCACACTTTTATTTACTTATTTTTATCTGATCATGGTTAGGTGCTTCAGACCATCTCTTACATCGGACCAGGGTTTAACACATAGTTTCTTACTCTATAGCTACCTAATAAATAACAATTTTACTCTGTCAGATATATGTAAAACAATATTAACAGAATAAAACAAGATATCAATATATGCAAAGAGAAAGTGAATGAACGGTACTGACTAAGAACTAATAAAAGTAATACTAGCAGTAACACCACTACTACTGCTGGTGATGGTCCTGCTGCTGCCGATATTAACAATAATAGTGATAGTGGCAGATACAAATGTATTTATATGTGTACCAAACTGTTTTTTTCTGACGTTGTTAGTTTGAAGGAAGAGAAATATAGATAGACAACACCAATTAAAAGTAATGGGAAATGAGAAATAACCAGTTGCACACATGGATGTAATGTGGTAACGAGTTAGTACAGGTACAAAGGTAGACATTATTGTTGATTCTGTACATGTATCTGTAACTGGCTGTTGAAGCTGCAGGTACTATTCAGTTCTCTTATATAATGAGGAGGGACATTCCAGTGATGGGTTCTACTACTTCGAGAAAGCGGCCAAGTGATGGAGTGGGACAGACATTATGTTGCTGTGTGCGAACGAATTTTTCTGCTAAGTTTTCACAAAACAGCGCTACGTTCGAGGAAAAATATGAGGGACACTTTACGTTGATGCTACCGAAGCGAGACAGAGTGTATGGAAATCCTTCGAATGTCTGTGCATAGCGAGGACAGCTGTGCATAAGATGGTGGTATATGATGGCTGAGTCTAACATCACAGTTACATCGAAGGCAGGCGTTCGTCACCAGTTCTAGACGCCGTGAGCTTTCCCTATCTAAGGCCTTGTAGGATAACATTGCTGTAATCAACAACTGAATGTATAAGCATTTGTACAAACTCCTTTTTCAAGTCGAAAGGGAAGTGTATTTTATAGGGCACGAAAATATATTGAATCTATGTGCTCAGCCCAATTTAGCTTCTCATCTGCTGTTATTCGTAGACCCTTTGCTAGGAGACAGACGTTACTGCTTGCCCCATTCAGCATTAATCATGGTTTGGATTGTCGATGTATTAGGCTAATGACCGTAGTATGACCAACCAGAACCACTTGGATTTGGAATGGTTTGAGCTTTAATCCTATGTCCTTAACCCGTTTTGATAGTGTACACAGGTCAATAATGAAGTTCTCCATAGCTTTCTTCAAGTTTATTGGTTCCGGACTTAGATGCAACTGGAGACAGGAAAAAACTAATTTCACGTCATTGACATACAATGAAGAGAGTATAGGACATAATACAGAAGCCTAATGGACGCCTTATCTGACCTGTCGCTATTGTGTGCTGGGGAGACGTCAGGTACTCTACTGCACTTCGAGAAAAATTTAGCTGCTGAGTTTGGCAAGTAAAATTTCAAAGTATACAGTGTTAAAAGCTTTGCTAACGTCTAAGAAGCACATGGCAGTCGCCTAGATATTCTAAGACCTTGGACGGTTCTGGCGCAATGCAAATGGGTTGGTAATCAGAGAATGCAATGACGACATCCTTTCTTAGGCGAGGCTTTACCAGTCACCGTTTACAGGACTCTTGGGAAACACTTGTGGTTAAGGAGTGGCTGAGGACATCGATTACAGTGGGATGCAGTGGGTCGTTAATAAGCTTAATCACTTGCACTGTGATGCCTTCTTGTACAGTTCATTATGATCCGACATGCATAACAAATGTTTTGATGGCATTGCCAGTAACCTGCCATGGACAGAATTTTTCGATGCTACTGTCATTAGAGGACTAAGCGGGTCCTGGGCTAGGCTGCATTGTGACCAGATTGTCATCGATGACATCAACATGCAACACTGGCTTATTTCCACTCCATATACCTCCCCCACCTCTTTGATGTCACAAGCCAAGTGCCATATGTATTAGAGGGCAGGAAATTTAAAAACTTCTAGGAAATTCAAAACAGTCCTATTATGCCAGAGGGTTCTCCCAAACCCCACAACGTCACAGATTGTTTGTGCTAGGTGTCCAATTATTCTAAGTGGAAAATGGTGAGAAAATTAAAAACATCAGACATGGGCAGTTGCCCTATTTGTGAGAAATCTAAAATGGCAGAACCGACAGCCTGCATGATTGCTAGATTTCTTAGGGTTTCTCCTGCCCAACTGTCAGAATCAGAGATGGCGAACTTGCATGATTGACATGTTAATTGCAATCTAAGTTAAAAATTCAGTGACTTATCATGTCTAATAAATTTCTCTCTCCCATAAATCCTGTTTAAAATTGTATGCTGTTTAGACAATTGCCAATGACAAAGGGAGAGGATAACGATGTTGTGTGTTTATTTAGGAGGCCTCTTCCATTATCACAAAGGTTGCAGAGTTTCCAGGTGCCTCACCCAAATGCCAAGCTCTCTGTGGTGCTGTATTGTAAGTGCTCCATGACAGCCATTGAGCCTCATAGGCACTGCACCAGCACATTGTTAGGCAACACACACTGAACGGATTGAGGAGACTCACCATGCCACACCAGGTCCAATGTGAAGTGTGAGAACTGCTTGGCGATGAAATTTCAACCTAACAATGCTTTTAATGAACTGTAAATGCATCTCCTCTTACAGAAATGACTTGTGCAATGCAGCTATGTCTGTCCATTGCATGCTCTAGCAATCTCATGTTCTAAACAATTATTTTACAGGGTTGAAGGAGAAAGGAAAACGAGTGACAAGAGTTTAACAGAGTATATATATATATATATATATATATATATATATATATATATATATATATATATATATAAAGTTCAGCCACTTTACAGCTTGGCCAATAGTGTGTTTTTCAAAGTATATGTTCCACAAGTTGGAACAGTTGATACAATTTTACAGTTAAATTAATAACATGTTTGTACGGAAAACTAGTTAAAAAACTTTGTACAACGTTTATTAAATAACTTAACATTGTACGAAAAGTGTACAAAAAATAGGTCCCACAGATTGGAAAAGTTTAATATGGTATTTTTTACAGCTTGACACGTTTTAACCACCGTTTACAGAGTCAGAATAGATTCAACAGTTGGTTTTCTTTTACCATTTTGTACAACTTGGAACATACTTTAACCACTGTTTTACATGTCAAACAGTTCATGCTGTAACATATAAGACGAAATTTTTACACACTTTACCGTTCGCCTGTGAGATACAATATAAAAAAGTAAATACTATCCTGTTTTGTTCTAAAAACAGTATGATAAGTTGGTCATTACTATTCCACACACACACACAAGGAACATAACATGGTGCTCTTGATAAATTTCACCACTGCTGCCACCCTGTGGACGATTCAAAACTTTTCTAAGCAGCTTTCGACGAAATTTGAACGTGATCCAAAGCAGAAAACCGTTGTTATGCTTTTTCATCCCAGCTTTTTTGCTCCTTTCTGGGCCACAATCACTGGACGAATACAACACTGACAGATGCACTAATAAAACACCAAAGGGTCACTCTAAGACCACCCAGCTTGGCAACGCATTCACTGTCAGCTGTTCACATTTGCAGAACTCTTTAAAAATTTGCCTGTATAGATACAACTCGAAATAGAGTCCTAGGTGTGTGCGAGTAGACAATCCCTTGACATCAGACCAGCAGTGTAGCCTGCTTGCAGGCACCTAGGACTCTATGACGAGTTGCTTATGAACAAGCACATATCTAAAGAGCTCAGCAAAGCGAGCAGGTGGCACCGAAAATGTTGCTGAACTGGATGCTCTTTCCTTTTTTATTCCTGCATCTGTCAATGTTGCATCCTACCTCTGATTGCACCATGGGAGGACATGGAAAAGGAGGAACAGAAAGCAATAAAAATGTTTTCCTGCTCTCGATCACATTCAAATTTCGTCACATGGTTTGGAATGGTGCCTAGTAGTCCCACACTGTACGCCACAACAAAACTTGCTGTCTTGTTACACTCGAAGTGGGTGACATCACATTCAATAGCATTGTAGCCCTGTGATTGAACCAATCACAGGATGGCAGCAATGACAAAAAATTCATCGTCCTGTTGCTTATCACACTACAAACTGTCGTATTCATTTGCAAAATGTGTGAGAATGAATGCTTCAAGGGAAGAGGTTGGTTTCATTGACGCAATTTATCCCATCCCGTGATTCCTTTTCATGTCTGTTATAAGTGGTGGTGTTTCTGAAACGTTTTCTTCTGCACTCCAGAAGAAAACTGCTTGATTTCAACATTGGACGTCGCGGTTCTAACCTCCAGCACAGAGACATAAAACAAATGTGTGAAATGTGGACAAGATAGGGTGTCACAACCATCCCACAGTGTAACACGTCCATAGTGGTGTTGGATATAATTGTGGTGAAATTTGGTGCCAATGTTACATCATTAACCCACCTTTCCACTCATTTGCAGTTCTGGCATCTGGCCTATTTTCTGCACGCTGTTTGAAGCATCACCAAGCCCGAGAGGTGCGTGGCAAGGCGCCATACTTTTAACCATTACAGTGTAATTTTGTAAGCACCTGTGATCCAAATTTCAAATTTATGCATCACATTGGGAGATATTTATGGGGTTCCAGAAAGTGATCCTTAAATTATGTTGCACAGTGTAGAAAATGATGGCCTATCACGGATGCTCATGGTTGGGGGAGTGGTGATTGGGATAAAAATCGGCCAATAACAGTGTCGTTTCCCTCTGAAACGGACATAACCATAGCGGCCCTTGGGATGAGAGTGAACAAGAGTGCTCAGGGTACATGAAAAAATGACAGATGAGATTTTTTTAAAGATAATTTTACTCTTGCAGATTAAGTTATATCACTGCTTTTCCTCAGGTGTAATACTCTCAGTGCCTGAAAGTATCTCCTCGAGCAGTTGGTAGTTAAGCTGTATTTGAAAATACGTATATGTATTCCAACTTCATACAGATGCATTAGTAGGGACATGAGGGTATTTGTCTTGCCACAATCCAACGTACCTACAATTATGGAGCATATAGTGTCTGGCAGCAGTGAACTGTTCCATTTCTCTGCAATATTCTGAGTCCTATCGGTTGCCACAGTACTTGCAAAGGTGGTGGTTCATCTACCCATTTATGGCAAAGAATATATGAGTGCATTTATATGCATAAGTTTTAACAGGATGCGAGTAAAGAACACAGCTGTCAAACATACACTTCACTTATTTTTTATAAGTTTCTACATATAGCCAAGTGTGGTACATGGTCATGTATGAACACAGTTCAATGCTTACGTCTAGTGTGTTAAACTAATATCAGTTCTGCAAATAGATGTGCAACATATGTAAAAATAATGAGCTATGTTTTCCTCAGTGGAACTCAGTTTGCTGTAACAGTTCTATTAAAATGGTCCATAAATTTTCATAATAGCTATAAATTTAAGGCTTCCAGCTCAGTCTCAGGTGACTTACATGCTGTATAGTATAACTGTAGTAAATTAAATTCTTGAACGTCTGCTCCTGCATGTGAGTGGATTCTGTGTCATTGAAAAGTTTGACTGTTCATGAGAAGTCGCCTTTGTTGGTCTTGCGGTCACCTAGTAACACTGTGGGTATCCGAATATTTTGAGCAAACATTCCCATAACTGCAACTGAGCTATTGCTCAATTCACACCACAACGTAGTGGATAGCATCACTCCATTGCCAAAATGTCACAGATTTTTAAAAATCTTAGCTGGGCTGAATTTACGACCTGACACATGCCCAATATTGACATATTTACTTAGGCTTAAATTTAAACTGAATTTTGTGTTGAATATGATATGTGTGCTGTTGTGATATCTTCATCAATGGATATTCCACAATTTTACTTCGAAAAAAGAAAACAGTTTAACCATACACGCTCTACACACACACATGCACATGCACAAGCGCACTGACAATATTGACATGATGTCAACTGTTTTGATGCCGACTGGCACTTCATGGTGGCGATGTTAACTTTTGACATCTCACGGCTAACTGAAGCCATTATTTATTGCCAGTGTATATGTTATTTTCTCTTTCCATTGTGAGGAACTTCGTAATAAATTGCATGGTCGATGTGCTACAGATGGTTATGGGACCTACTGTTCAATTTCTGGAATGAGTCTCTTCCTATGATTACTACAACTATACCAACTGTGCCACGTTGACCGCACAACTTTAAGAGCTTTTAGTTGGGTGATAACCGAATACGAATACTACTAATGTATGACTTATTGCTTAGTTGTCAGATTAGAAGGCTCCTGACCTTCACAGCAAATAGATTCGTTTATTATTTGGCAAACTGTCTTGCATTCGCTCCTACCAAATTTATCTGTAGCATGTGGAGTGATATGATGCGTGTATATATATTTATATGGAAAAATCCTAATGCTCTAAAGCCCTCGTGAGTGAATTTTCGTGTCTGAGCATCTGCGATAGTATTAGGGAAAGTGGTCAGCTCTGGATAGTGACTCAGTTAAATTTGAAATGAGTCATAGGTTTCAGCCTGCTGGGAGGAGGGTGGGAGTGGGGGAAAGCTTGAATCAACTATAAATAGAATAGCATCACAAATATCTAGCAAGTTTGGGCTACTCAGAGACCACTCTTTCACAGACTGTCACACACATCTGGTATGTCATTCTGTGCATGTTAAACACAGTATCATGGGCTCCATTGGAAAGCACTAGGTAGTCAGGAATGGGTGGCCATCATAACTTGGTTAGCAGGCACCCATCTATGTGACATCATGAGTCATCAGTACAGGAGGGGACAGGATGCTGATGTGGCTGTGCTAGTGGGGGCCATGTGATGTCACAAAGCTGGGTGCCTATGGAGGGCATACTGTGATGCAGCACCTGGATCGCCTGCAATTCACATGAGGCACTCAAGTCAGCTGCATGAATGCAACTGACTGCCTATCATGCTGAAGCAGCCAGTTCAGTCGGTGCATGTTGCTTACACAAGTTGAGGTGTAAAGTCCATGAGATGTGATAGCAGTCGGTGGAGCAGCACTAGAGGGTAGCCCTTGGACTTATAAATACACTGCTGGAGCAGACTTGGTCCATGGACAAGGTGCCAGGAGATCTTGCAAGCCTTGTGACACAAAAGTGACCAGCTTTGTGGTCGCAAAACAGGTCTTCTGAAGTTTTTTTAAATAAAGAAATAAACATTCCTATCCTCACTCAGCCTTTCGGCATTGGCAGTTGCTTAAACAGCACAAAGTTTTAAACTTAGGGTAAGTGGTATGGGGTAACTCCTTAAACAAAGTAGGTCACTAGGCATTTTATTTCACATCGTTTTAAACCTGGATTCTTGTATGACAGGTGACATTACAATCAAGCATGCAGTATCTCCTGGTCCACTATTTTGGATTCTACACTTAGCGAAAGTGATCTACAGTCTGATCCCATATCCACAGATCCACCATCTGATTCTCCACCAAAATGACAACTGCGCATCACATTTCATTTTTTTCTCACCATTTCACAATAGGACAACTGAACTCTTAGCTGAAGCAGCCTGTGCAATCAGAGGGGTGGAAGAAAACTCTATAGCACAATTGGGATATTTTTAATATCCCAACCGTTTTTGAATTTCCCATCATTTTGTACAATGGGCGATTGTCCTGTAACGCGAGAGGAGTGAGGAAGCTGTAAGACAGAAATCTGGCAACATAGCACGCTTACATAATTCATGAAGTCACCGAAAAATCTTCTTGCCCCACTACTGTCGTTTACCACCATGAAGTGATGGATAAGTCTCTGTTTCGTTTGCAGTTCGTTTGCGGCTGTAGATTTAGTAAAGTACTGGTTTAGTTCCTCGACAGAGACAACAACATCAGTTGCAGCTTTTACTTTAACTACAGAAAGACCATACAGGTCGTCCAATATGATAGCTGGTCTGTCACTTAATATATGGGCATGCGTGAGTTTAGCATTTCTTACAGCTTCTCTGACAGTTTCCCTGATTGTAAGCATTATGATTTGAGAGTGTAGGGTTAGCTTGTATGCCCAGTGTGCCACGCCTCTGGGGTTCATGAGGTTATTGGTACATTGGTTAACCGATGTTCGTCGGGTTTCCTTCTCACTGTCCAGTCTTTAGTGGAACATGTTTGTCGTAGAGCTGAGGAGCGTGTTTATCATATAACTGAGTTAGTTACTTAGAAAATCCATGAAGTATTTCGTTTGTGTTCAGGAACGAAATAGAAGTCGTCTCCCAAACAATTTGTTCTACCTTAGATGTAAGTTCAGATATACTGATGCATTTAAAGTCTCCAAATCTAGTCAGTTGTGGTTTCTTTCTTGGACGTTCTAGTCAGTACACCACGTAAAGTATGTCATGGGCTGATATGCCAAGTATTGATGCTTAAGATATACACTTCATCTGGGGATCATGTTGCGAATATATGGGAGTGTGACTACTTGCAGTGTGTTGGGTAGGCAGAAAGTGAAGTAGCGTCAGATCTGAAGAACGTAGAGTGTGCCTGAACTTCAATCTGAAATGACTGGTGTACAGCAACTTTACGTTAGTGTAGCTGCCTACAACGATACGCTCGTATGCCGAAACAAGACTTGAGAAGGCAGTATAGAAACAGGCCAGCAAATCTATATAAGGAGTTTGTAAATTACACACATTATTAATGTGATCTCTATGAACATGTATTTCCCTGGCCGCTGTGGCCGAGCGGTTCTGGGCGCTTCAGCCCGGAACCGCGCTGCTGCTATGGTTTCAGGTTCGAATCCTGCCTCGGGCATGGATGTGTGTGATGTCCTTAGGTTAGTTGGGTTTAAGTAGTTCTAAGTCTAGGGGACTGATGACCTCAGATGTTAAGTCCCATAGTGCTTAGAGCCATTTGAACCATTTTTTAAACAAGTATTCCACTTGATCACTTGCATTGTTCCTAGATTTATATCGCACATTAGGTTATATATCAGAGGGTGTGTATGTCCCTTCTCCAACCCTCCTTATTTGTTACATGTATCATGTCTTAGAAATCACAACTGTTACATGGATGTCACTGTCTTGAAATATATCGCGGATCTCGTCGAGTTGAGCTGGCAGATATTGAAAATTTACATTTGTGACATGCTGAATGGTGCGTTCCAGTGCAGCGCATGCTAAGATTCTGGTGGATAATGCATCAGACTCGTGGTCAGCTCCACGTGAAGAGTAGGAGTAAGTAATCCACTTGAATGGGAGGGCAGGAGCATGCAGTAGGTGAGAGCGAGCTACGTAGGTATGCCGAGAAGAGAGGTATTGTGCCCTTGATCAGCTGTGTGCAGCAGTCCCGGATATTGGAGAGGAGAGAAACGAATCTCGCTAAATCGATCTAAAATAACCTGCACAGAACAGCATTAAAAGCACAATAGAAAGAAGAATGTGCTCTATTTTAGTTGCAAATTTATTATTATAATATAATCAATAAAAGGAAATCGATCGTTGACATCAGTTTGTACACCAACTGACCAAAAATTGGTCATATTGAGTTCATTCCTGTTCCCCTCATCAAGTCTCTCATGGTGCATGTGGCTGGAGATGAAGAAGGCTGTAGTAGATCGTTGTTACTCTGCACATTACGTCTGCAAAAAATTAATTCCATAGGAATACCAACTTTTGCAGATTGATCTTCCATCTCGTCGTACTAGAGCGCATTCTATTGAGAGCCTTCCATGTCATCCATTTCTCAGAATGATAAAGTGGGAGCTCTTCCTTTGGAACCACCTGCCAATGTTGACATTTCCCCGTCCACTATAACACACTTGCTTGCTGTGGTGTTGTTGCAAAAGCTTCAGTAGTTGCCAAGATGGTCTATCTTGCCTGACAACCGAGGATGTGCTGACTGACAGTCTCATAAGTAGTAGGCTTCCGTAGTCATACCCTTGCTTTTCTCGCATCTATCAACAGTCTCGCGTCTAATTTCAAGAGGGGCAACACCAGGAAGACAGTGGAGTTTATCTACGGTTGTAGATATTAAACAACCCGTGATAATGAGACAAGTCTCATTAAGCGCCACATCCACATTTCTGGTTTGTCTGGACTTGTACCAGCTGTTAATAGCAATAATGATAAGTGGAATTTGGCTATAATGACGAGTAACGCTAATAAATAGCTAAATAAAAATAGTGTTAAGGCTGAGTTAGCACAGCAATTGATAATATGAATAACAAATAAAAAATTAATTAGTAATTTAAGTTAACATGTTAGTAATTTATGGCTAAGTATGCTGTACAACGACAATGGAAACACACAGATAGAACTAGTGGCAGCAGTAAAACCATGGTTCAGTTAATCCGTGTTATTTTTTATTATTTATGTGATTGGCCGATTTAGACCTTTGGTGATATTCAGGCACATATCTTAACCTTCATTTTACATTATATTATATTGCTAGTACATGTCGACAGTAATACACCTCACCTGTGCGTTTGGGGCACAAGAGCAATATATTATTGTACATGGTTACGCCTATTAACCGACCCAAACAGTTAAGATACGTAACCATGTACGACAGTATATCGTTTTTGTGACACACACACACACACACACACACACACACACACACACACACGTAAGATGTATTCCTGTCGACATGTACCAGCAATATAATACAACGTGAAATGAAGCTGAAAGCTTAAGAAATTGCTTGAATATGATCAAAGGTCTAAACTGGACAGTCGTATAAACAGTAAATAAATAATACAGCCTACCTGGACCATGTTTTCATTCTCAAAATCCGTTGAGGATGCAGACCCCCACAAAAATAAAAAATTGTAAAGACTTGACGTGTTCTTTGTCTTGTTCACAGTCATTGGAGTTCATTTGCTTTGAAAACCGATCTTTTTCTATCATCTGTCTTCACCATTATTCTGTCATCATTTACAGATACACTGGATAACCCAAATCTCGAAATCGTGCTGTTCGAAATTTCGATACTTCAGAGCTGAGATCCTCACATACGAATTCGAAAGTTTCTTCTTCACACTCTAGTTTCCAACTCTTTTTCTGCACATTTTGTTGTTCTACGTCCCACCTCTTGACTTTTGTCAACGTCGTTCGGCATCATTTGCAGGCCTAGCTTCTCTCGCGCTAACTTCATCACTAATTCTAGTATTTGCTGTCTGTTGTTCTCTGGAAAACCGAATAATCTGAGATCATTGCATCTCCGGTATTGTTCAATCTTGTCAGATTTCTTGTTCAGCTTCTGTTCGAGCAATCGTGCTGTATCCTCAGTGTCTTTTAGTTATGTATTCAGAGCACAGATATCGCTGGCATTCACTTCTAGCGTTTACTACATTTTTTTCCATCATCGCTGCAGCGACAGCACCAGTGCTGGTCTGGACAAACAAGCCCGAGCACGTCCTGTGCCTGCAGTGTGGCACTTTTGACACACACCAAGTTGACACTCTGCGCGGTGGCTGATGGGAGCGACAATTACCGTCGCTCCCATCAGGCACCGCGTTGAGTGTCAAGTCTGCGGGAACGCCATCGCTGCCTTGACGAGAGCGGTGACGTCAGCGATGCGAGGCGGTGCGGCCAAATTTCATGGTGCCGACCCGCCCGTTGGCGACGCAGCGCGTTGTTCGATGATTTTACATTTGAAATACAGTTCCTCATAACAGATACTCGCAATGCTAATGCGACACGAGACTCTCGACGCACGATTCACTAATATATCTAAGTGCTTAATAACACCTCCACATTTCATTTCAACTTGAGAGACAAACAAGTGCGCAACACTCGCTAGCCGCCATTTTGAATATGTCCTCAGCATTGATTGATGTTTCTGCTATCACTAACTGCAATACGTTGATCGTCATCAGAACATTGCTGGCGTGGTACTTCGCCTTTGTAATACACAATTCCGCACTGCCCCATCCAAGATAATGTGAAGAGCTGTTCAACTTTCGCCTAAACCAGCTACATGCCGGCTGAACCTCTCAGTGCATCCATATATGCACAGCCTGTATACTTACACAGCTCGGCATCCACTAACATGCAAATCTCTTCGTCGCTTTTGGCAGTTTACCAGCTGGAAAATTCTCCTATCAGATCATAAAAAGGTGAATAAGCTCCTGTTTACTTAAAGGATCAGACTGAAAAATGGAGTACCAGCTGTTTCATTTTTACCTTCCTCAGTGTCCTTAAAATTTTTTCCCTGAATTTTGGTATGCAAACATATTCGTGCTCTTTTTAGTGTGCAACTCTCCTCTCAGTCCCAGAATTTGCCCCCTCCCATAACTCTAACTCGCTCAGACTCACTAGTCCATCGCTGTAAGTCTCCCACATCCATCCACTCCAATTTGCCCATTATCAGCCACTCACTCACACCGCTATATTGTCATTGTCTCTTTGAGTCTCTCTGTTCTGTACCCTGCCTTGCAGCCAGAGTCTCCTTCGTTCTGTCATAATACTGTCTCCTCTCACTGACTCTCTGCTGTTCTTTGTCACTGCTACTATCCCATTCATACCCTCCCGCTGCTGCTGTCTCTTTTCACTGTCATTATTTCTCTCTTCCTTGTTGTCACTGGCTATCACCCACTTTCCCCCTCACTTTATTAATCTGTCATTGGCACTGTCTCCTTCAGTCTCTTCCTAGCACTGTCCTGTAATAGTCAGCTGTGTTCCATTGCCACTGTTTCGCTCACTTCCTCTCACACTACCATCGATTCTTCGTTCTTTCTAACCATAACATATGTCTATTATCTTCCACTATTTATTACTTTTCCATCTCTTTACCGTTGCTAGTGCTACCTCTCTTTTACAATAAAATAGCACAGATAAGTTTATATGCCAAAATTTTGGGGAAAATTGTTAAAGGTGGCAACAAGTTAGAATCAGGCAGCTGGTACCCCACTTTTCAGCCAATCTTTTAATAAACAGGAGCCTATCCGCCTTTTCTGTACTCCAATAGGAGCATTTTGCCACTGATTCTCTTCTTTTCTCTACCACAGCAGTACATGCCACACGTACAAAAGAAACGTATGGATAAGTAAAATTTTGATAATTTATATAGGAATTAAGCGTAAAAATTTTATTGTGCATAGCCGTCTTGTAATCGGGTGCTCGGTTTTGCTATCCAAAAGCATTTTTTGGGGTTCTCAGGTATTGCCCATAAACTAAATGTTGCTTCCATAATCCCCTTAAGATGCACCGAAGATCACGAATAATGCAGAAAGAACTTGCTCCATTTTCCTAAGCCGGAGGAAGAGTATAAGACTCAAAATTTGACCTCGCACTGCAGTGTAGTTACAGTAAGACGATCCTTCTGTTGGGCAGACAAATATTCCCTAGCCCAAGGGCTATCTAAAACACTTGAACGTACCTTTCTGTCACCTATAGAACCCGATGTTTGAGCCCCGGATAACATATTCAGTAGCGTATGTTGTCGCATTTTTTAAGATCTGGCAATTTGTCCAACAGTTATAGACACAGTGACCATCCAGCCTTTGAAAACACTTAGCTTCACAGCACATGATTTTCATTCCATAATTTTAATTTTATTTTTCTTCTAGTATACGCAAAATATTGCAAGATATAAAACAGACACACACCCGACGCAGAACTGGAATCTGCAACTGCAGTCTCTCCGAAATCATAGCCCTGTGGTCATATACAGGGTGAGTCACCTAACGTTACCGCTGGATATATTTCGTAAACCACATCAAATACTGACGAATCGATTCCACAGACCGAACGTGAGGAGAGGGGCTAGTGTAATTGTTTAATACAAACCATACAAAAATGCACGGAAGGATGTTTTTTAACACAAACCTACGTTTTTTTTAAATGGAACCACGTCAGTTTTGTTAGCACATCTGAACATATAAACAAATACGTAATCAGTGCCGTTTGTTGCATTGTAAAATGTTAATTACATCCGGAGATATTGTAACCTAAAGTTGACGCTTGAAACCTCCGACGTTCAGTTGCGTGTTGTAACAAACACGGGCCACGGTCGGTGAGCGGCATCTGCAGGGACATGTTTACTATGACGACCGTGTTTACGAGTGTGGCTGTAGTGCACTGTTGTGGTTTGGTCTAGCTGTCGCAGTGTTCACATGTAGCGCTTTCTGCTATTGTTATTCTGCATTCGTCTCCGCACGCAGACTAACTGTAGTACACCGCGTTACCAGACGTCTGTGATAGTGTAGTGTTGTAGGAACTGTGACCATGGTGTATTCGAACTCTGAAAAGGCGGAGATGATACTCATCTATGGCGAGTGTCGACGAAATGCAGCTGAAGCCTGCAGGGTGTATGCAGAACGGTACCCGGACAGAGAGCATCCAACGTGCCGCACATTGCAAAACATCTACCGCCAACTGTATGCAACAGGTATGGTCGTAGCACGCCAACGGGTCCGTAACAGGCCCGTCACAGGGGAAGGGGGTGCAGTTGGTGTGTTAGCTGCTGTTGCCATGAACCCACACATGAGTACACGGGACATTGCGAGAGCCGATGGACTGAGTCAAAGTAGTGTCATGCGCATACTGCATCGTCACCGCTTTCACCCGTTTCATGTGTCGCTACATCAGCAATTACATGGTGATGACTTTAATCATCGAGTGCAATTCTGTCAATGGGAATTAACAGAGAATGCGTTGCAGTTCTAGCTGTTTACCGATGAAGCAGGTTTCACAAACCACGGGGCAGTGAATCTACGGAACATGCATTACTGGTCCCTGGACAATCCTCGCTGGCTCAGACAGGTAGAGCGACAGCGACTGTGGACTGTAAATGTATGGCGCGGAATCATTGGCGATCACCTCATTGGTCCTCACTTCATTGCAGGGGCCCAAACAGCTGCAACATACATCGCGTTTCTACAGAATGATCTGCCAACGTTGCTCGAAAATGTCCCACTGGAAAGGCGTCGACGTTTGTGGTATCAGCATGATAGTGCACCTGGACATTCCGCAATTAACACTAGGCTGACCCTTGACAGGATGTTCGGCGGGCGTTTCATAGGACGTGGAGGACGCATAAATTGGCCAGCCCATTCTCCTGATCTTATACCTCTGGACTTCTTTCTGTGGGATACGTTAAAGGAGAATGTGTACTGTGATGTGCCTACAACCCCAGAGGATATGAAACAACGTGTTGTGGCATCCTGCGGCGACATTACACCAGATGTACTGCGGCGTGTACGACATTTATTACGCCAGAGATTGCAATTGTGTGCAGCAAATGATGGCCACCACATTGAACATCTATTGGCCTGACATGTCGGGACACACTCTATTCCACTCCGTAATTGAAAACGGAAACCATGTGTGTACGTCTACCTCACCCCTCATGGTAATGTACATGTGCGTCAGTGAAAAAGACCAATAAAAAGGTGTTAGCATGTGGACGTAATGTGCTGTTCCAGTCTCTTCTGTACCTAAGGTCCATCACCGTTCCCTTTGGATCCCTACGTAATTCGGTGCTCTCCGATACACACGATCGAACAGCGGAAGATTGGTACTCAAGCGTCTACTTTAGGTTACAATATCTCCGGATGTAATTAACATTTTACAATGCAACAAACGGCACTTATTACGTATTTATTTATATGTTCAGATGTGCTAACAAAACTAACGGGGTTCCATTTAAAAAAACGTAGGTTTGTGTTAAAAAACATACTTCCGTGCATTTTTGTATGGTTTGTATTAACCAATTACACTAGCCCCTCTCCTCACGTTCGGTCTGTGGAATCGATTCGTCAGTATTTGATGTGGTTTACGAAATATATCCGGCGGTAACGCTAGGTGATTCACCCTGTATATTATTTCTCCTTGGGAAGGAAAATCTTGCGCATCATCTGTCTGCTGACCACGTAAACTTCGTTCTGTGTATTCTCGTATAACGACGTGTGTGTTCCTCTGATACGGACGAGAAACCAGCCGGGCTTGTCACTGGACAAACAGGATAAGCGGCCTAAAAACGAAACTCAAGAGTGGCCAGTGCAGCAAGTTACCGTCTGTTAATCTGGTTGGCAGGTCTGATCCGGATCTAACTAACCTCGCAGTACTGCAAGCCCGCAAGCTCTCACTTATACCAGCAGACCCACTAGGACCAGCTATAGAGAAATGGCTCAATTCAATTTACCTACAATGTGTAAATACTAAGTATTTTTGTCGAATATTGTTTTTGCCTGCAGTTCGTGTAGAAAAATATGTCAATGCGAATATTGGGTAAAACTTCAATAACGTTTGCCTTTAGGGAGGTGTGGTCACTACTAGTGTTCTTAAAAGAAATTTACTGTGCAGTAGGCTTACACAGTTTCATGTTAATACCACTGGTAGGTCGATGAATATTCGTCAGCAGCAATCGGACTTGCCTGAGCCAAAAGTATCTTACTGTTACCTGGACATCAGCGAGATAAATTGCCTTCGCCAATAACTTCGAAGCAATTTTGAAACATGTCTCTCAAAGAAGCACACATAAGGCGAAAGTATATAACACTGAAAACTTGTATTTTTTCGCCGCAAGAACGCAGCTGAGTGAACTCGCCACGAAAGCAGCCCAGGGGAAGAGATAAACGCGTTCAGTCAAACAATAGTTATCAGCACGGTATTCATACGTGACCACAGAACACAATAACTGTAGCATATAAAATTATACGTTGTCGTGATGGAAGTCAGATCTGGAAGACGGAGAGATCTGTAGAGATTGAATAAGAGAACCGTTCTTTCCACCAACGTGTAGTCTTGTAAAGTTGTGTCCCCAGCGCAGAAGATAGCTGGTCGGTCGTGGGATCTTCTCCGGCGGAGGCTGCTATGCTGTCACCTAGAACTTGAACATGCACAGGTTAGTCTCTGTATCTAGAGAGGGCAAGATCTGTAGGACTGTCAATTTGTTTATATTTTTAAATTATCACTTTATACACTGTCTTCTGGAACACTCGACATAGCTTTCTTAATGGTACGGTAATTTTTCTGACAACATCCGATATGGAGTACGACATGTCCGTCCGAAACATAGGTTCACGTCCGGCTCTGAAGAACACCCGAAACAGAGAGACTAGCGCTGCCGAAGTTCTTCGTCTCCCCGGGGTGCCAAAGCGACCCGAAGGTGTCCGAAGCACTTCCATTGTAATATCATTACTCTTATGTTTCTCAAAACTAGTGAAAATTTAATAAACAAAAACTGTATTCTCGTAGGGAAGCCATGAGAGATTGTCATACTGAAAACTGCATTAAATACAATGAAAAGTATATAAATAATTAATAAGAGAAGTTAGGCGTTTTGGCGCCTCATCACCCGAATGTGCCGACCAATCACAAGCAAGTTCAGTACAATTGGCGGACTCTCCCGCGGGAATAGTACATACTGTACCATCTGCTGCTTGTACCTCACTCCACTTTTGTACTATTTATGCTACTTCACTTGTATCAAGCCGCATCAGGGCGAGCTTCTCGCAAGGTAAAATACTGGCGGCCACAGCCAGGAATATCACAAGCTGCTGATCTCAAACAGTTCATTATCTGTTTCAAGCGATCCGCTCATCATAGTAAAAGACTATTAAATACTTTACAAGCCTTAGCTGAAGGACACTGCTGGTAATTACGCCACTATTTCCAATTCAGTATTAGGTTACATCTGTTATTACTATTGTTAACACACGGTCCAGTCACATTAATGTGAGCACCCGCCAAAGCTGGAATATGATCTCCAGAGGACAAATGCATACTTGTGTTGATCCATTGTGCCTTTCATAATCATGGAATCACTCTAGAAATGCCACAAAAACATTACCCACGCCATAACGCTCCATTCTTCAGCGTGGTGCCTTCGAACGATTGTTGCAGTGTGTTTCCTTCCAGACGATGCACGCCGTACACAACGTCCATCTGTCCGGTGAAGCACGTAACGTAATTCATTCGATAGTCACCTATCGCCACTCAATGGACGTCCAGTTGCGTTATAGGCGTGCAAATTCCAATCTTCGTCACCGATTAACAGCATTCAGCGTAGGTGCATGACTCAGGTGCCTGCTGCGGAGCACCATACGCGGCAATGTTCGCTGAACGGTCGTTGAGGAGACCTTGTTGGTAGCCCCTTGGTTCATCTGGGTGGTCAGTCGTTCAACAGTTCCTTCTCTATTCGCCCGCTCAGATCTCCGCAACCGTCTTTTACCCCTGCCACCAATTTCCCGTAGTGCTCCATAGCTACCTCAGCGCCAGTTTCGGATAGCACCATTCTGCCATGCACAGTGTACGTTTAGTGTACGTTTAGCACGCCGGCACACGAACAATTTACAGACTTATTCAATTCGTCATTTCGGAAATGCTTTCACACTTGGCCCAAAAGACAATGACCATGCTCTGTCGGAACCCAGATAAATCGCTTCGTCTGCGCATTACGACAGTGGCTGCACTGTTCTCCACGCCCGCCCCCCCCCCCCTCCCCTATACGGTTATTGTAAGTTAAGGTGGTACGTACGAGGTGGTTACGTAAATGTGTCAGGACTGTGTATTTACTCAGCACAAAGGAGCTACCTTTACGTATCAAGATAATACTTTACTTGCGATTTAAGCATGAGGTATCTTTTCATGTTAGTCGGGGCCATCAACTGGCTAGACCAACAGAACTAGCAATAAAGAAAAATAATTACTTTCCTCAGCTGCTGGTATTCCCACTACGCGATTCGAAAGATCAGATTGATGTATTTAAATTAGTAATACTCTTCATTTGTGTGACCATAGTGGCCATAGATGCTTTATAATTCTTGAGGGTATTTTTGTTCTGTCGTTGCAACTGCAAAAATGTGAGAGTTTTGCACCAGACGCTGATTTCTGTCTTACATCTGGAAATTCCGTCTGCTAGCACATCACTGTTTTTCTGTGTTAGACACTGATGATTTTAGTCAGATTTTTAGATGTTCTGCAGCAGTATGCATTTCTTATGCACATTACCGTATTCTGTTTGTTTTTGTACTTCAACACATACCTAAAGAACAAAAACAGAGTACAGTGGTACGCATAAAAGTTTGTTGTGAAAAATAAAAGAAATTTTCTTTACAGGTTCCGTAACTCTCGGAACCGCGGTGATGAATTTTTTTTTATTTATTTATTTAGTTTTTGACATGTGTATTACGGCACCACGTTCGGTTACAGTACTCCATAGTCGCATAAAAAAATCTATATGTGAAGTTCGGATCAACATAATCTCATACTGACAGGACACACATCAATGACAGAATGCAATCTCAGGGCAATTCTGAGAGCTTTCTTCTTTCGTTATTACTTTCGGAAGAAAGGAAATACGGTAGAAGCCGACATCGGAGAGATCAGTTGGGGTTTCGGAGAAATCTAGGAACACGCAGGGCAATACTGATCCTTCCTTAGAAGCAGACCGAAAAAAGACAAAGTTTCTTTTACAGCATTTGTAGATCTTAATGGGGCGTTTGGCAATACTGATTGGAAATTCGAGAGGTATCGCGGATAAAAATACAAGAAGTGGAAGGATATTTACAACTTGTACAGAAACCGGACTGCAGCCACAAGAGTTATTTAATGTGTGTGTTGACCAAGTAATGCAGGAACCGAAGAAAGGTATTTAAAATTCAGGGAGAAAAAATAAAACAAAATGTTGTTTGCCGAAGACGCTGCAAAACGTTCACAAACGACAAACGACGTTTCGTTGAACGGAATGTGTGTCGTCTTGGAAAGGGGTTACAAGATCAAAAACAAAAGTGAACCAGTTTTAATAGAATATAGTCGAATTAAATCAGCTGATGGTGAGTAAATTAAATTAGTATATGAAACATTAAAAATAGTTGACGTGTTTTGCTATTTAGGTATTAAAACAAAAGAAAATGGTCGACACAGAGGCAATACAGACGTTGGGCAAAAATATGGGAACAGTAAAAACACAACACATTATCATGCCTAATTCGGTGTAGGATACTCGTTGCCATTCCAAACAGCTTCCAATAGTCTCAGAATGGATATGTGTAGGTCCTGTACGGTTCCGAAGGAAATCTTATAATATTTCTCTTGCAAAATATTGGCAAGTTTAGGTAACGATAATATAGGTTGATGGAGGTCATGCATCACAAAGCCTCAATAACACGTAGATCTCGTGACTGTGGTGGGCAGGAGAGATTCGACAGTTCGTCCTTGTTCTCAAAAAAAAAACCAGTGTTGTACGATGCGAGCTGTGTATACAGGCCCCTTGTCGTCTTGGTACACAGCATTACCATTGGAGCCATTGGAGAACGTACCATGGGATGGACCTTATTAGCCGAAACGGTCACGTAATCGTTGACACTAATGCGACGTTGCCGAGTAACCATGGAGCTCACGGAATACTAAAATATCGCTGACCAAATCTTCACCGAACGCTCGCTATGTCTTGGTACATAAACTAGGATAAGTTGGTACAATTGCGATCATTTCGGACAAATGTTATTGTAACTGGAAATATACTGAGAAAAGAAATAATTTGAACTATAGCACTTGTTCTTGGATGTTTAATGAATATGTAACACAAACATTAGACAGTTACAAATGTAGGTATAAACACAAAAAATCGATAGAAAATGTACCACACTAGGTAAAATTGTTATCACTTCCTGGTACAGATTTTACCACAAGCATCTTCCACATAACAAGCACTTTTTCTCTCGGGCACCAACGCATACTTCGTGGTAGCAAACATTGCATTTTTCGCAGCGAATCCAGTCACCCTTAGCTACTGATTCTGAACTATAATTCAATAAACAAAATCCACAATTAATCTCGTTGTTTTCTGGCGATTTGAAGCTTGATCGCCGGCCGGGGTGGCTTAGCGGTTCTAGGCGCTACAGTCTGGAACCACGCGACCGCGGCTTAGATTAGTTAGGTTTTAGTAGTTCTAAGTTCTAGGTGACTGATGACCTTAGAAGTTAAGTCCCATAGTGCTCAGAGCCATTTGAACCATTTGAAGCCTGATACACTTCTTTCATCATTAGTCACAGACGTCCATTTCTGTTTATTGTTCTTGCATTTGTTCATTGCTTTCCTTGTGCCCTGTTGGAAAAGTTTACTCTTGCTGCGGAGGTTTCCAGGTTTTCATCTGAAGTGAATCTAGCTGATGTCTGTGTTTTCGTCTTCCGAGACGATAATTTTATCTCTGGTCTTCGCAAAATGTCCTTGACAGCACCGTGCTGAGAAATGGTTACGGATTTTCAGTGTTCTTCAGTTACATCTTTTGAAGATAAAGGTTCCTCTCCCATAATGCTGTTAGTAGCTTGCCTGGTGGAGACTGAAGAAGCAGGAGCCTCGAATAACGTTGAAGGTGCAAATTTCTCCTCGGGAACATTGTCTTTGCAAAGTTCGTTATTCCTGTACATTGGAACCCTGTGACTGCGCATCCAACGGACGCAGTTTTGCTCCAAGCATCACAGAAAATAGTACAGAATAGTTGTTTTGTACTGCTTTCATTGGGATTGCGATGAATCCAATCTGTTGCATTTCTGTGGTACTGAGCCTTTAGGGACTAGAAGAAAGTTCTATCTAATGGTTGCAGTACATGTGTACTGTGCGGAGGCAATACCAAAAGTTCTATCCCATTTTCCCGACAATATTCTACAGCAACTAAGCTGCTATGGCTACCATGGTTGTCAATAATAAGTGTATTAGGTCTACACATTGTTTTGTATTTCTTGAAGTGTCGAAGTCAGACCAAGAACAATTCTTCATTAATGTATCCCGATTCACTCATCTCCGTAATGGAACCAGGAGGTAAGCCATCTTGAAATTCAGGGCGTTTCCTCACTCCTTTAAAAATTATCATTGGTGGTAAATAGGTACTACCTACATTCATTCATGCAGCAACAATCATATTTTGCCCTCTTTCCACGTTTGTTAGTGAAACAACTTCTCTCTTTCCTTTACGACTTACTATTTTTGTGGGTCTGTTGTTAAGAGGAAAGTCGGATTCATTCATGTTATAAATACACTCTGGTTTATCAAACAAATCATATTGCTGTAAGATTTCTTCTAAATTCTGAAAATATTTACTTACTTCTGCTTTATTTAAGCCTTCAACTCTGGCTCGCGAAAGACCCTCCGGGTTTTCTCAGGCTAAGGTGAGTGTGTCTCTTAACAAATGCTCTAAACCAATCGATTCCGGCAACCTTGCTTTCTAAGTTCCATGGATGTGTCAAATTATTTTTCTCGGCTAACCGAAATGCAGCTTTTCTTAACTGGAGTTTCGACAGGCCCAATCCTCGCTGTTCTAGAAATAAAGCTCTCTATACCAAAGCAATGGCAAGGAAAGCGTTTCTCAAGAAGAGAAATTTGTTAACATCGAGTATAGATTTAAGTGTCAGGAAGTCGTTTCTGAAAGTATTTGTATGGAGTGTAGCCATGTATGGAAGTGAAACATGGACGATAACCAGTTTGGACAAGAATCGAATAGAAGCTTTCGAAATGTGGTGCTACAGAAGAATGCTGAAGATAAGGTGGGTAGATCACGTAACTAATGAGGAGGTATTGAATAGGATTGGGGAGAAGAGAAGTTTGTGGCACAACTTGACTAGAAGAAGGGATCGGTTGGTAGGACATGTTTTGAGGCATCAAGGGATCACAAATTTAGCAATGGAGGGCAGCGTGGAGGGTAAAAATCGTAGAGGGAGACCAAGAGATCAATACACTAAGCAGATTCAGAAGGATGTAGGTTGCAGTAGGTACTGGGAGATGAAGAAGCTTGCACAGGATAGAGTAGCATGGAGAGCTGCATCAAACCAGTCTCAGGACTGAAGACCACAACAACAACATACCAAAGCATCTTCCATTTCAGAACTGAGTACCGTAGGCTGAGCAATTCTGTTTTCTATAGGACTAGTTGGAATTAATCCAGCTCGTATTTTCATTTTAATTTGCCCTTTACCATGTAAAGTGGTGAAAGGAATGTCATATAATTCTGAAGCAACTCGAAGGCTCCAATGTCCACTCATTACACTCTTTATTGCCTCATCTAATGCAACTGGACTCCACTTATTGTAATTTTCTTTTCTGCTCGTTTTGGTGGCATCTAGAAAATAAGAGGTGGCTGTAAAAAACCGCGTAGGAAAATGTTTAAATACACAAAATTTATTTGCAATAATTGTGTATAATATGTCTATGGTAACCAATTGTGATGGACTAAACTAAAAAACTGCATTTATCGAAACTGTACCATTTTTCTGATCGAAAATGTACTATTGGCGTGAGTGAAATCACGAGTAAATAGTAGTGAATTGTGCCAAGAGACGGCAGCACATGTCACAGAGGCTTTCTCTCTAGGTGCCTCAGAACACGCACGAACGGAAAACAAGTTTCTAACCTCACTAATACAGAATTTGCAAGCTCGTGGAAACTAGAAAATTTATAAGAGCGCGTTAGACTAAGCAGCTTCACTTATCTCTTAACAGGAAAAAAATTATATCTCCGTAGCACAAAGTGGCGTACTCTTGGAAAAGACAGGAGGATCTGCAGAATCCTGCTAAATGCCACACAAAGGCAAGTGCTACCAACACTACAAGACTGACAAATGGCGTGAAACCTTATGTTGATCGGAATTGTACCTATATCGAACCTGCGTCACCTTACCCTAAACCAGAAGCTGCAAAAGGTGTGCAACTAGACTCGTCCACCCAAATGATTTGCTGCATTGCTCCATAATACGAGTTTTATGGTTTCGGGATATCATTTTCCCTGTTACGGGTATAGGCATCGCAGATGAGTGGCTTTGAAATTCCAACTCGTCCTGAAGTTCCCTGATTATGGGGCATCCTTCCCGTTACATTGGTGTTAACACGGCTTGCGAGTGCGAAATTTAGTTCTGCTATGACTTTTGCAGCTGTCGTCCTCTTATTTTTTGTCACGATCCTTTTCAATGACCGTCCGTCATCATCATTGAACATACACCTCCGTCCGCTTTGTAATTTAACGGATGATGTTTTTGCGCTCTCCTTGTATGCGATATAGATCTTCTATACGGTGTCTCTTGAAACAGCAAACACTCCAGCTCCCTTGGTTACTGAAGCATTCACCGTACGAGCAGCAACAGGTTGCCGACGTTCGAATACACCAGTTCCGACATAATGCACTTACAACTACACAGAACACTGTCCTAACATCGTGTGACACTTGAAACGTATTGTGAGCACTGCACAGGTCCCGTTCTTGGTCATATACAGCAACGTGGCCTACAGGTTTGGTCAGCACCTGCATCTCTGTTCCAGCACTCTCTTGTCGCGGTGTTTCGATATGCCCAGCCACTGTTGGAAGGAGAGCACTTGTGAAGAAAGTGAAATTTTTTAACATCAAATATAAATTTAAATGCTTGGAAGTCTTTTCTGAAGACACTTTCCTGTAGTGCAGCGTTTTTCGAAAGTATGATGTGGACGATACACAGTCCAGACAAGAAGAGAACGGAAGGTATTTAAATTTGGTTTTAAGAAGGATGCTGAAGATTTGATGAATAAATCACTCAGCTAATGAAATGGTGTTAAATCAAATCAGGGAGAGAAGAAATATATTGCAAACTTTATTAAAACAACAGAGGCGTCAAGGGACGCCAGTCTCTAAGTGGTCTAATGGAGGGGAGTTCAAAAATGTTCAAATGTGTGTGAGATTTTATGGGACTTAACTGCTAAGGTCATCAGTCCCTAAGCTTACACACTACTTAACCTAAATTATCCTGAGGACAAACACACACACCCATGCCCGAGGGAGGACTCGAACCTCCGCCGGGACCAGCCGCACAGTCCATGGATGCAGCGCCTTAGACCGCTCGGCTAATCCCGCGAGGCTGAAGAGGAGTGTGAGAGTAAAAGCCAAAGGCCCTGCCACAGTGGTAGCACTGGTTCCCATCAAATCACAGAAGTTAATCACTGTCGGGATTGGTTTGCATTTGGATGGGTCATCATTCGGGTGAGCCGAGCGCTGTTAGCAAGGGGGGTGAATCGGCTCTTTCGAGGTTAATTGAGGAGCCACTTGCTTCAGAAGTAGCGGCTCTCGTCTCGTAAACTGACAACGGCCGGGAGACCCGTGTGCTGACCACATGTCCCTCTGTTGACGCTAATTGGCTGAGCATGACAAGGCAGTGAGCCAATACCGTCGGGCCTAACGAGGTGTATTTGGGCGGTATTTTAGTTTATTTTAAGTGAGTGTAAGAACTGTAGAGGGAGTCCAAGGTTTGTATGCATTTCGCAAGTTCGTATGAATCTAAATTGAAAGTGACGAAAGTCAGGGGATAGCGATAAGTACAACAAAGATGGCGCTAGTATCATGCACAGAAGCTATAAAAGGCGAGTGCACTGTTGGACCTGTCCTTTCAACTTAGGTGATTCGTGAGAAAAGGTTTCCTATGTTATGGTCGCGCAACGGGTATTAGCAGACTTTGAACCCCGAATGGTAACTGTAGCTAGCCGCATAGTTCAAATGGCGCCTATGGCTCTCAGCACTACGGGACTTAACTGCTGAGGTCCTCAGTCCCCTAGAACTTTGAACTACTTAAACCTGACCAACCGAAGAACATCACACACATCCATGCCCGAGGCAGGGTTCGAACCTGCGACCGTAGCGGTCGCGCGTTTCCAGACTGAAGCGCCTAGAACAGCTCGTCCACAGCGGCCGGGTAGCCGCATAGGACAATCCTTTTCGGAAAACGTTAGGGAATTCAATATTCCGAGATCTACAGTGTCAAGGGTGTGCCGAGAATACTAAATTTCAGGCATTACCTCTCACCACAGACAACGCAGCGGCAGACGGCCTTCATTAAACGACCAAGAGCCGCGGTGTTTGCGTAGAGTTTTCAGTACCATCACACCAGCAACACTGCATGGAAAAACCGCAGAAATCAATGTTGAGCGTACGACGAACGTATCCGTCAGGACAGCGCGACGGTATTTGGCGTTAACGACCTATGGCAGCAGACGACTGGCGCAAATGACTTTTCTAACAGCACGACATCGCCTGCAGCGTCACTCCTGAGTTCGAGACCATGTCGGTTGGACCCTAGACGAGTGGCAAACCGTGGCCAGGTCAGATGAGCCCAGATTTCAGTTGGTTGTGGTAGTGTTCGGGTGTGGTGCGGACCCCGCGAAGCCATGGACCCACGTAGTCAACAAGACACTGTTCAAGCCGGTGGTGGCTCCATAATGGTACGGACTGTGTTGAAATGGGATGGACTGGATCCTCCGGTCGAGCTGAACCGATCGTTAACTGGAAATTTTTATTTTCGGGTACTTGAAGATTATCTGCAGCCTTTCATGACCTTCATGTTTCCAAACATTGTTACAGCTTGCCACCGAGCTACTGGTGTGAAGGACATTCTAGACAATTCGAGGAAAATATTAGGCCACCCAGATTGCGCGCCATGAATCGCATCACCGAGCGAAAGGAGGTCCGATACGAAATTAGGAGGTATCCCATGACTTTTGTCCCTTCAGTATTAACTGTAGTAGTTTAGAGTATGAAGAAATTTGTAGAGAATTAGCATGGAGAACTGAATCAAACTGTCTTTGTACTAAGGACCGCAACAACGGTTACTACTAGTACCACTACTAGTACTGATTTGTTGTTATGTGAGAAATCCTAAAACAAAACTTTAAAAATTAGAGGAAAGGGGATGCTAGTAGCCGAGATGTGATGGACCCTTAGCTCGAAGAACAATAGTGTGGAAAAAGAGGAAAGAACAGATGAAGCAAACGTGTAGTTACGCTACACGATTAAGAGTCATGAGCACGTCTTTTTTTTCTGCCTCTATTACCTAGGCGCGCTATCCTGTCGCAATGGACGAGGCTGTACGGGGCTCCGTAAGGAACCGGTTTCGAGGAGGCCAGCGAGAGCGGCGCTGTGATTGGCTGGCGCAGCCGCAGCCGCGGCCGTTTTCCTAGTGGCGACCAGCTCGCAGCAGCACTCGCTGTCAGCGGCAGAGACACGTGCGGCGGGCGCTGCACGCGACTTGTGTCCCGCACCTCACATTCAACTTTAGACCCAAATCGGCACCTTACTATTGGTTTACGAGCAACTTCCACGAGCAGTTCCCTGAACTTCACTAAGAATGGCTAACATAAGACCGTGAACACCCGCTCCGCACTTACGACGCTAACCTCATTTCAGCTTGCACGACTGTTACCGAACAACGAATCGAGCGAGGTGGCATAAGGATGTGACACTTGACCCGCATCCGGCAGTATGGCGGTAAAATCCCGGTCCGACCAACCCGATTTAAATCGCTTAAAATAAATGCTTGTTATCAGCTTATTTTTGGTATTCAATGAAAGGAATGTGAGCTCTCTTTTCATGTGATGTGTCATACTTCATACATATCCACTCATTATTTTTGAGACAGAAGTCTTCAATAGTTGCTATGTTAGGTCACAGAGGTTCCAAGTACTATCAGAGTGATCTTTGGTTGTCAGTAGCATTGTCTATGCTAGTGTAGCATTCAGAGACAAGTGAGATAGTTAGATAGATAGATAGATAGATAGATAGAGACAGAGAGTTGGATGTTGGTGGCACTGCTGAGCGATCTGGAAATAACTAGCACAACACAGAGATGCAGACGCAGAGGTTGTCGTTTTTTGGAAACATCACGAGCGGTTCTAGGCGCTTCAGTCCGGAACCGGGCTGCTGCTAAGGTCGCAGGTTCGAATCCTGCCTCGGGCTTGGATGTCTGTGATGTCCTTAGGTTAGTTAGGTTTAAGTAGTTCCAAGTCTAGGGGGCTGATGAACTCAGATGTTAAGTCCCATAGTGCTTAGAGCCACTTGAACCATTTGTAAAAATTGATTTGAAAGCTATGAAGAGATTCATGTAATTATTTCGCTGCGTTGCTTGTTAGCGTGTAATTTAACATGAGTTTGAGAGAGGCAAACATTTAGCACGACATTTTCTTTATTGATACGGGTCAGTTAATTTGATAATGGAGACGTGATTAAACAAAATTGTTTGCTCACTTAGCTTTGACTCAGAGTTACAAACTCAGTACTGCTTTACCATTTGAGAAGCATATTATACAGCAGAGTAGGTCATTTTTATAAGAAGTTCAAATGGTTCGGCTCTGAGCACTATGGGACTTAACTTCTGAGGTCATCAGTCCCCTAGAACCTAGAACCACTTAAACCTAACTAACCTAAGGACATCACACACATCCATGCCCGAGGCAGGATTCGAACCTGCAACCGTAGCGGTCGCGCGGTTCCAGACTGTAGCGCCTAGAACCGCTCGGCCACCACGTGTAGTGTCCCTTTTGCAATATTCACCCTTATCGAGGTGAAACATAAATAAAAATGACTGTATGTGACTCAAAATGAATTGCAAACATTGATTTATCATTGATTTAACTGTAAAAATATACCATATATATCGATAAATGCAGAAAAGACATTATTTTTAGTGTATGAGATTATAAGGTGTAGGTAATTAAAAGAAGTGTTATCATCTCTGTAAGAGTATAAAACACAATGCAATGTTCATTCTTCTGTCTAGTCTGTTTGTTCTGTTCGTTCTGGTGTTAGCTGGAATAAGGTACGCAAGCTATTGTGCTGCGCTAGCATTTGTTTCTGTCGTAACGTAATTGCAAATACTTAATGGTGTAAACTGTGTCCTAGGAAGAATACATTAGTATAAAGTGATCTCCGTGTGTTATTTCAAGAAACTACGTCATATTTATCTTATGAAAAGAATATTTAATGAAAATAATTTAGCATGTTTCCAGCTACTGCGGAGCGAGTAACAGTGATCTCTGGTTGTTAACAATTAGCCGCCATTACGCGGTACATTCAAAAATATTTTTTCACAGCTCAATGTCTGATAGCCGGAGCGGAAGAAATTATGTAAAAATATTCAGTGAGATTAATTGAAGTAATCCAGTGAAATAATTTTATCAAAACTTGTCTATTTTCTGTGATAGTAATTATTTCAGAGCTGAGTAATACTACGCTATTGCATTTACAGTAATTTATAGGGAGCCTGGCGCTCGGTAAAACCAGATACAGTACGTATTTGGCAACCTACGAAATTCATTATTTTGCTTAATATACCTCTTTTGTATTTTTTTGAAAGCTTAACGTAAAAACTAACTTCACTAAAAATCAGTAACAGATCACGATAAATCAAAGGACAAACAAATTTACTAGGAGAGTGTTTCCTCAAAATAACATAGTTACATTACATTATATTTTTTAAGAGATATAATAAATGGTCAACGGCTATAAGAAGTGAAGATGACTGTAATTGTTAAGGAACAATACAGTTTTTGAATGCTAGTCTCTTTCCAGTCACTCAGTAAATTTACTTTCTTCCACTGTCTCCTCACGACAATTTTCTTTTGTAATTGTGCGTCACCGCAGTGCAATCAGCCGAACAGAGTGACTCAAAGTAATTCATAATGTGATGCTTAGCATAGCTGTTTTTCTTTGCATTGCACTAGGCGAAGGTTTCTTTAGTTGGTTTGCTGCAGCGCTGTATTTTAATATTCACCACTTTCGAGTAGTACCGAGTTCCCGTTGGCGCAAGGTAAGTCATGGGCATGACATTGAGATCCTCAAGAAGGAATGAAGAAAGATTAGGGTTAACGTCCCGTCACAACTCGATCATTAGAATGGGAGCACAATCTCGGATTGTTTCAAGGAAGCGGAAGGGATCTCGTTGGGCCCTGTCAAAGGAACCATTCTGGCATTTACCTGGAACGATTTAGGAAAATCTCACGAAACCTAGATCAGGATGATAGGACGCAGTTTTGAACGGTCGTCCTCCAGAGGTCCTCAAAGGCGATGTGCAGAAGAGTAGATGTCTTGCTATTGAGGTAATCGTTTTCACAATGATGTGTATTTATTTTGAGAAAAAAATCAGAAAACGCTAATCCAGTGTGTTAGTCACAGTCCAGTCCACATCACATGGTCAGAACTTGTAAAAACTTCAATGATTCAGTTTCATGAATAACACTGCGTTTTATTTTAGATGAAATATTTTGGTTCAGTTGGACTCCAACAAGAGTATCTGGACATATATAATCGCATAATTTCGAAATAGATTACATGAAATAATTCCGTCAGTAAAACTGCTGAATGGATTGTCCAATAACGGTATATTAATGAAATATAGCTGAACGACCCTAAGGTTCCATCCATGAGGATGAACCATACCAGAATAATACGAAATTCTTCCCCTGATTAGAATAAATGATGATGATCGCTCTTCTATGAAGAGCTCCGATATTCGCACGCCTACCACTGGTTTCTTTGCCACTAAAGTTACACGTGAGTCATATTCGAAAGTTCAAAACCCTTAGAAGTGAACTAGTCTCACAAGGCCTCTATTTCACATTCCTGTTATACTGGTTTACTCTTCAGTGAGAATTTTTCTGGTCTGAAAAGGCTAGAAACGGCATTCTTCCCACGGCTACACGTTGTCCTGGAATGCAGGCATTTCCTCGAATTATTCGCATAACCTGGCGCAGGACGCGGCTCAGGCCGGCATGTAGCACCCAGTCAATATATAACCGTAAAACTGGTACTTAAATAATGTTACCATTCCAGAAGGTCACATGTTCTACGACTGCTGCGTACTAACAACGTAGGCACTGCCAAAGCTAGTTTACCTGAAATGTTGCGGTCATTTTTTCCAAATGCTGACAAAATTATCTTCGGAATTCCATGCCAGAAAATTACAAAAATATCGATTGAGTTATTGCAATAATTTAATTATTTTGCTCTTAATTTTCACACTCATTAGAACAAATTAATGATGTTTACTTAAACAGGTTCTTTCCCACTCTTGCTGTAAAACTGTGGGCAATAAATTTTTTATGGAGTAATGAAGGAAATACGTTGATCAGTTACAATGGGGCATCTAATTCGTTTGGTTGATTTGGTTACTGTCTCAGCGAAAGATCGCTAACAAATGCCGCGCCTTAGTTTGCAATGAATCGCTGATACATTAAATACTTACATTCCAGTGAGTTCAGGCTATTACTGTAAGTCTGTACCTGGGACGATCTCATTATACTCGATGAATCAGAAATACTTTTTACCAAAGTGTGATACCTTGGCACATCCTTCCGTAAACTTCCAAATATTAATTGCTTAACAACATTCGTCGTGTTTAGAAGCCAAAGATAATTCTAAACTGCGACATCTAATCTCTGATAATCGAAATACACTGACGTGCCAAAACATTGACCACCCGTTTCCTAGCGTGTTGGTCCACCTTCGCAACGCAATAGAGAAACGAAGGCATGGATTCCACAAGTCCTTAGTAAATTTCTAGAGGTATGTGGTAGCATATGTCAATGCACAGGTGATGCAGTTCCCATAAATTATGAGCTGATGGTTTGTCGATGCGGAGTTGACGCCCGGTATCATCCCAGATTTCTTGTTTTGGTTCTATACCGAGCGAATTTGACGGCCAAGATATCAGCATGAGTTAGTGTCATGTTCCTAAAATCACTGTACCACAATTCTGGCCTTGAGAGATGGCCAGTTATCCTGCTGGAAGATGAGATCGCCATCGTGGAAGACATCACCCTTTGAGAAAGCAGGTAGCTGCAGTGATGTTCGTGCAGTCCACAAGAGTTGGGATCACTTCGATTACTACCGGAGGCCTCCTGGAAGTCAAAATAAGTGTCCTTCTTAGCGTTACTCTACTCCGAACAGCCTGTAACCCTGGAGCGTCATATGTGTCGATCTGCCTTTCGCCTGCATGACGACGTATCTGAACACGATTATCGACATGTGCTAACACCAAACGTGACTTTTGTAACCAAGCGACTGTTTTCATTGGTTCAACTCGATGATCTCGTATACTGCAATCATAATTGACTTTCGAGCTGGGTCGGCATGACAAAAAGTAAAGGTCGTCTGCTGCAGAGCCCCCTGCTCAGCAATGTAGCCTGAACGGTGTGCTCCAAAACACTTATGTCTGAACCGGAATTGTGAGATGCCATCACAACTCCGATATATCGCCGACTATCCCACTGTACTGAAGGGGCAAGCCTCCGAGCTCTACTTTCTGTGATGTGGTGTGTACGTCTAACACCTTGTCGCGTTCACATACTCGTTGTTTCGCCGCTCTTCAGACACTTTTCATAGATGCTCACAAAAATGCGCGAACGCCCGACCAGCTTCACAGTTTTTGAGATATTCATCCCCAGATATATAGATATAGTGGGAATTAGTGAAGTTCGGTGGCAGGAGGAACAAGGTCAGGTGAATACAGGTTTATAAATACAAAATCAGATAGGGGTAATGCAGGAGTAGGTTTAATAATGAATAAAAAAATAGGAGTGCGGGTAAGCTACTACAAACAGCATAGTGAACGCATTATTGTGGCCAAGATAGACACGAACCCCATGCCTACTAAAGTAGTACAAGTTTATATGCAAACTAGCTCTGCAGATGATGAAGAAATTGATGAAATGTATGATGAGATAAAAGAAATTATTCAGGTAGTGAAGGGAGACGAAAATTTAATAGTTATGGGTGACTGGAATTCGAGAGTAGGAAAAGGGAGAGAAGGAAACATAGTAGGTGAATATGGATGGAGGGTAAGAAATGAAAGAGTAAGCCGTCTGGTAGAATTTTGCACAGAGTATAACATGATCATAGCTAACACTTGGTTCAAGAATCATAAAAAAAAGGTTGTATGCATGGAAGAGTCCTGGAGATACTAGAAGGTATCAGATAGATTACATAATGGCAAGATAGAGATTTAGGAACCAGGTTTTAAATTGTAAGACACTCCCAGGGTCAGATGTGGACTATGACCACAATCAATTGGTTATGAACTGTAGATTAAAACTGAAGAAACTGGAAAAAGGTGGGAATTTAAGGAGATGGGACCTGGATAAACTGACTAAACCAGAGGTTGTACAGAGTTTCAGAGGGAGCATAAGGGAACAATTGATAGGAATGGGGGAAAGAAATACAGTAGAATAAGAATGGGTAGCTCTGAGGGATGAAGTAGTGAAGGCAGCACAGGATCAAGTACGTAAAAAGACGGGGGCTAGTAGAAATCCCCGGGTTACAGAAGAAATATTGAATTTAAATGATGAAAGGGGAAAATATAAAAATGCAGTAAATGAAGCAGGAAAAAGGAATACAAACGTCTCAAAAATGATATCGACAGGAAGTGCAAAATCGCTAAGCAGGGATGGCTAGAGGACAAATGTAAGAATGTAGAGGCTTATCTCACTAGGGACAAGATAGATACTGCCTACAGGAAAATTAAAGAGACCTTTCGAGAAAAGAGAGCCACTTGTATGAATATCAAGAGCTCACATGGAAACCCAGTTCTAAGCAAAGAAGGGAAAGCAGATAGGTGGAAGGAGTATATAGAGGGTCTATACAAGGGTGATGTACTTGAGGCCAATATTATGGAAATGAAAGAGGATGTAGATGAAGCTGAAATGGGAGATACGATACTGCGTGAAGAGTTTGACACAGCACTGAAAGACCTGAGTCGAAACAAGGCCCCGGGAGTAGAAAACTTTCCATTTGAACTAATGACAGCATTGGGAGAGCCAGTCCTGACAAAACTCTACCATCTGGTGAGAAAGATGTATGAGACATGGGAAATACCCTCAGACTTCGAGAAGAATATAATAATTCCAATCCCAAAGATAGCAGGTTTTGACAGATGTGAAAATTACCGAACTATCAGTTTAATAAGTCACAGTTGCAAAATAATAACGCGAATTCTTTACAGACGAATGGAAAAATTGGTAGAAGCCGACCTCGGGGAAGATCAGTTTGGATTCCGTAGAAATGTTGGAACATGTGAGGCAATACTGACCTTACGACTTATCTTAGAAGAAAGATTAAGGAAAGGCAAACCTACTTTTCTAGCATTTGTAGACGTAGAGAAAGCTTTTGACAATGTTGGCTGGAATACTCTCTTTCAAATTCTTAAGGTGGCAGGGGTAAAATACAGGGAGCGAAATGATATTTACAATTTGTGCAGAAACCAGATGGCAGTTATAAGAGTCGAGGGGCACGAAAGGGAAGCAGTGGTTGGGAAGGGAGTGAGACAGGGTTGTAGCCTCTCCCCGATGTTATTCAATCTGTATATTGAGCAAGCAGTAAAGGAAACAAAAGAAAAATTCGGAGTAGGTATTAAAATCCATGGAGAAGAAATAAAAACTTTAAGGTTCGCCGATGACATTGTAATTGTGTCAGAGACAACAAAGGACTTGGAAGAGCAGTTGAACGGAATGGACGGTGTCTTGAAAGGAGGATGTAAGATGAACATCAACAAAAGCAAAACGAGGATAATGGAATGCACACGAATTAAATCAGGTGATACTGTCGGGATTAGATTAGGAAATGAGACACTTAAAGTAGTAAAGGAGTTTTGCTATTTGGCGAGCAAAATAACTGATGATGGTCGAAGTAGAGAGGATATAAAATGTAGACTGGAAATGGCAAGGAAAGCGTGTCTGAAGAAGAGAAATTTGTTAACATCGAGTATAGATTTAAGTATCAGGAAGTCGTTTCTGAAAGTATTTGTATGGAGTGTAGCCATGTATGGAAGTGAAACGTGGACGATAAATAGTTTAGACAAGAAGAGAATAGAAGCTTTCGAAATGTGGTGCTACAGAAGAATGCTGAAGATTAGATGGGTAGATCACATAACTAATGAGGAGGTATTGAAAAGAAATGGGGAGAAGAGGAGTTTGTGGCACAACTTGATTAGAAGGGACCGGTTGGTAGGACATGTTCTGAGGCATCAGAGGATCACAAATTTAGCATCTGAGGGCAGCGTGGAGGTTAAAAATCGTAGAGGGAGACTAAGAGATGAATACACTAAGCAGATTCAGAAGGATGTAGGTTGCAGTAAGTACTGGGAGATGAAGAACCTTGCACAGGATAGAGTAGCATGGAGAGCTGCATCAAACCAGTCTCAGGACTGAAGACCACAACAACAACAACACATCCCCAGACGCCGGGTCAGAACAATCGGAACTTTTTCAAAGTCGTTTACATTAGCTGATTTCCCCATCTGAGACGCATACCATCGCGAGAATGATTTCCCGCTAGTCTCTGCTAAGTTTGTGTACTTTTATTTGCTCGTCGCTTCACCACCAGCATCACCAAGCGGAATTCAGTCTCGCGATGGTTAAAGGTCATAATGTTTTGGCTGATCACTGGAAGTATATTCACCGAAATGTACATTTATGATTTAAAGTTCGTGCTCAGTATCCACACCTGCATCCATATGATGTCTGCAATTTACATTTAAGTCCTGGCCGGGGGTTCGTCGAACCACTCTCGAACAGCGCGCTATAAAAACCAACACTTAAGTCTTTCTGTGCTATCTCTGATTTCCCTTACGTTAACTGGTTAATCGTTTTCCCTGTGTAGGTGGATGCCAACAAAATATTTTTGCACTATGAAGAGAAAGTTGTGATTGAAAGTTCGCCAGAATCCTGCCACAAAGATAAACCACTTTGTTTTAATAGTTGTCACCTCAATTTGCTTATCATATCCGTGGCACCTGTTTTACGATAGCGCAAAACGAGCTGCCCTCATTTGAACTTTCTTAATGTTTCCGTCAATCGAATCTCATGCGGAAACCACACTGGACTGCAGTAATCCAGAAGATGGCGGACAACAGTATTGTAAGCGTCTCTTTAGTAGATCTGTAGCATTTTCTAAGTTTTCTACCAATAAATTGCAGTCTTTTGTTGGCTTCCGCACATTATCGATGCCATCATTCCAATTTAAGTTATTCGTAATTTTAATTCCTAAGTATTTAGTTTGCTTTACAGCCTTTAGATTTGTGTGATTCATCTTATAGCTATGATCACTTTATCGAAAATCACTTGAAACATTCTGCACCATCGGGTCTCTTCTTGTTCCTGTACTTATCAAATATTAAATATTCAAACTTAAGTTCATGCAGACGTAGTATTAGGAAGTCAGAGATGACTACATATCAGTGTCGTAATCACCTGTGATTTTAACTCTATATTTCCTTTTAGTAACATGATTCATTTAGTAGAAAATTCTCAAAATACATTCAGTTAGCAGATTTTCGAAGAAATTCATTACACCAGCACATTTCACTTGAACATTTTAAATAGGTTTATTGCACAGAGTACTGCACATTCTTTTGCCACGTAAGAACCTGAAATTAACCAGCTGTAATGTAAAGCAGTTGTGGGTAATACAAATCTCGGCCAATAAAAGTCTCAGATATTTAATATTATTTGAATTATTTTCTTTTAAGTTCCCATCGTTTAAGAGCAGTTAACACGTCAGTAGCTTTCGGCACTTCCATACGCACGGCCATCGACTCGACGTAGATTGCATCGAACGACGCCAGCCTCTCGTACAGTGGCGAAGATTGCTGTCGGTTCTCGTTTATGTGCTGCACTCCTTATGTAACAGAAGAAAAAAACATACACACTGTGACGTAACTGGTTAGTCACATGTCGCTAAGTGACCACAAATATAGTTAATTCTGTTATACGAGTTATACGAAATTTTCTCGATGGAGGAACAGGATTCGCGAAGTTTGAAGTAGTGAGTTCGTTCTGTTCCCCAGTGGCGGAACGGGTGAGAAAGGCTAACTGTAAGCTCAGACCGTTGGATGACCGAGGAGTTGATTTTCTGAACATTTCCCTTATTCCTTCAACGACAAGGACACGTGAGCTGCACTAGAAGTTTGTCGCAGGTAATGGTACTCCCAGGCCAGGGTACGGCAAAGTGCCTTCTCAGAACTGTGCGAAATGCAAATGAACCTTGAAGGGTGGAGGGGGGGGGGGGGGGAGGAGAGGGAGCTGGAAATCCCCTCGGCCTTTGAAAATGGTGGAAACAGTAATCAGTCGTCCTTTCCATTCAGGCTTTGTTAAAGCAGCAAATCTAGATTTCGGCTAGCAACTAGCCATTATTAATGCAGTATTTCAGAATTTTAAAACTTGCCCTAGAACGTAAATCACCTATTGTTTGGGCTCCTGTCACAATGCATTCAAGAAGCATACGCAGAGAAATAGACATCGCCATATTACTGTAAACAGCACGGGAATGAGCTGCATTTTGTGGCCAGACGAATTTTTCGCCGATTGGGTTGAAAGCCCGTCCAGTACCAACTTCTAACCGGTTTAGAGAAATACAATAAGAGCTTCCGGAGAAAATTCTTTGAGCTTCCGCTGCAATTTTGAATACGAGAGTGAATTCTCGACTACCGCGATGTCAAAATTGTAGATTCCTCCCGTCCTCTGGCAGCGAGAGGAGCGGTGAGGAGCGTAGGAGAAGACGGTCAGGCGGAGTCGGGTTCAAGGGCGTGGTGTTCACCGTTCGGCGGACGTCACGTCGCGGGGATGTCGAGAGGTGCACGGCTCCGGCTGGCTCTGTTTTCGCTGCTCTTTTTGAGTAAGTGTCGCGGATAGGATTTACGCTGCTATTCCTCTGACCGATTCACAATTTTCGTATTTATTTCACAGAACTTGGAAAGAAAATCATATGTACAAAGAAGGTAACTGTGAAGAAGCCGTGGGTAACAGAGGATATACTTCAAAAAATGGTTCAAATGGCTCTGAGCACTATGGGACTCAACTGCTGAGGTCATAAGTTCCCTAGAACTTAGAACTACTTAAACCTAACTAACCTAAGGACAACACACACATCCATGCCCGAGGCAGGATTCGAACCTGCGACCGTAGCGGTCGCGCGGTTCCAGACTGTAGCGCCAGAACCGCTCGGCCACCAGTGGCCGGCGGATATACTTCAGTTGGTAGATGAAAGAAGAAAGTGCAAAGACGTTCAGGGAAATTAAGTAATACAGAAATACAAGTTGCTGAGAAAGGAAGTCAATAGGAAGTGCATGGAAGCTAAAACGAAATGGCTGTAGGAAAAATGTGAAGACAACGAAAAAGAAATGATTGTCGGAAGGACTGACTGATCATGTAGGAAAGTGAAAACAACTTCGGTGAAATTAAAAGCAAGGATGATAACATTAAGAGTGCAACGAGAATTCCACTGTTAACTGTAGAGGGGAGAGCGGATAGGTGGAAAGGGTTCACTGAAGGCCTCCATGACGGGAAGATTTGTCAGATTTGTCTGGTGTGATAGAAGGAGAAACTGGAGTCGATTTAGAAGAGATTGGGGATCCAGTATTATAATCAGAATTTAAGAGAGCTTTGGAGGACTTCATATTAAATAAGGCAGAAGGGATAGATGAAATTGCATCACAATTTAAAATCAGTGGGAGGAATGGCAACAAAAGGCCTATTCATGTTGGTGTGTAGAATGTATGAGTGTGGCGACATACCAAATAACTTTCGAAAAATATCATCCACACAATTCCGAAGACTGCAAGAGCTGACGAATGCGAGAATTATCGCACAATCAGCTTAACAGTACATACACCCAAGATACTGACAAGAATAATATCCAGAAGAATGGAAAAGAAAACTGAGGACGTGTTAGATGACGATGAATTTGGCTGTAGAAAAGATAAAGGCACCAGAGAGGCAATTCTGACATTGCGGTTGATAATGGAGGCTAAAAAAAATCAGGACACCTTCATAGAATTTGTCGGTCTGGAAAAAGCGTTCGACAATGTAAAATGGTGCAAGATGTTCGAAATGCTGAGAGAAATGAAAGTAAGCTTTAGGGAAAGACGGGTAATATACTATATGTACAAGAGCCAAGAGGGAACTGTAAGATTGGAAGATAAAAAACGAAGTGCTCGGGTTAAGAAGAGTGGAAGACAGGGATGTAGTCTTTCGCCCCTATTGTTCAATCTGTACATCGAATGATGGAAATAAAAGAAATGTTCAGGAGTGGCATTGAAATGAAGGTGAAAGGGTAAGAATGATACGATTCGCTGATGAAATTGCTATCCTGAGTAAAGTGAAGAAGGATTACATGACCTCATGAATGGAATAAATAAATGAGTACAGGATATATACTGAGAGTAAATCGAAGAAAGACGAAAGCAATGAGAAGTAGCAGAAAAGAGAACAGCGAAAAACTTAACATCAGAACTGATGGTCACGAAGTAGATGAAGTTAAAGAAGTCTCAGCAGCAATATAATCAATGATGGATGGAGCAAGAGGGGGCATCAAACATAGACCATAATCTGAGGAAGAAATTTCTGAGAATGTACGTTTGGAGCACAGCATGGTATGGTAGTGAAACATGGACTGTGGGAAAACCGGAACAGAAGAGAATGGAAGCATTTGATAGGTGATGCTACAGATGAATGTTGAAAATTACGTGGACTGACAAAGTAAGGAATGAGGAGGTTCTGCGCAGAATCTGAGAGGAAAGGAATGTGTGGAAAACACTGACAAGGAGAAGGGACAGGATGATAGGACATCTCTTAAGACAGCAGGGAATGATTTCTGTGGTTCTAGAGGGATCTGTAGAGGGCAAAAACTGTAGAGGAAGACAGAGGTTGGAATACATCCAGTAAATAATTAAGGACATAAGGTCCAAGTGAAACTCTGAGATAAACAGATTGGCGCGGAAGAGGAATTGGTGGCCGTCCGCATCAAACCAGTGAAAATACCGATGACTGAAACAAAAAATTTCAGTATGTGATTTTCCTTTTTGTAACGGATTTCTTGTACTGGGATTGTGAATCGATTTTCTCCAGTATCATTGCGTTTGTGAGCTGTTCAGACTTTGACAGGCCATTGGCCTGTTGAGCTGCAGTCTTCCTCAAAGCATTCAGCTTTTATTCAGTGAAGCCAATGCAGACAGGAATTTTATTCATGACTGGGTAATCTCTTTCTGTTTATAATTCCAAGTGTAGTGATTTCATTACCCATGATACAATGTATTATTAGTATCTTTTCCCTTAATCTGAGAATCATATTTTTTTGGATCAATAAAGTGAAGTTTAAATTTAACGAGTATAATTGTATTTCTGTCCTACAAACCATTTGACGAGGCTATCCTTTTATCAGAATAAATATCATCATATAGCTCTACATGCTTCAATTGTGCAATCTCTTTGTCGGCATTCCAGTGCAAAACAGGTGCCATTATCTGGAACATTTTTTTGTCTAACTAGTAAAGATAACTGTTCCTTTCCTTCTGTTTATGAATTTTGTGGTTCATTTCTTGGTAATCCTGCAGTGCGCTCCTTTAATTGAATTAGAATTCTTTTAATTTTCATATAAACTAGCATAGAATCAGTGAAGGGTACTTCAGAGGTTTCCGTAGTGTCATTTATAATTGCGGAGAACGACATCGAAAACTGTGTTTTAGGTATGACTATTCGCAAGTGGAAAGCTACGTGTATGAGAAAGTTTAGTCTCGTGATTTCATGGCATGTTTACTGGTCTTTGTATTTAAAAGTACGTTCCATATTATCTGAAGTCATACGATTCCGTTTAAGATAGTTGAGTTTCAAAATGATGGAGCACAGCAATCAGGATGATTGATTGCTGTGCTCCATCACTTTGAAAGTCATATAACAGTCGTTGAGTGCGTCCACATTTCTAATGGAAGGTAACTTGATACCTGCTGAGTAATTATTCAGTGCTTTCGTTTGCATCCGTTTATGAGCATTAAATTAAGTTCCGATCAAACAAGGTGGTATCTGACAGCGAAACCAGCTTTAAAATCAGATAAAAACTCCTTTGGTACCATTAGAGTCAACTGGTTCGTGTACTTCATGCAATGAATCTGAAGCTATCTACTTCACTGGCATTTATTACAATTTCTTAAGATAATATAAAATCACAATTTCCTTTGTGTCTTTATAGGCGTAGCTTTTAATTTAAAATATCAGTAAACACTGAAAAGTAGCAGGTGCGGCAGTGAAACGGGAGATTTGGCAACGCTGGAAATAGCACGTTACGTTAGGAATCAGAAAACGGTAATGATGGCAACTGGACAACACACCTTTGCCGTCGACCCTGACATCGATGTTCGGTCGAGATGGCGGCGTGAACCGGTAAACAAGGCGCTTTTCCCATGAAGGCATTTTACAAAAACGATAGCTATGCGGCCGCGGGCGTATGTTTCAATCTCTCACGTCATGCCCCAGTCCCACCGGCACATGCTATCGAAATGTGGGTACCGAACTTCGAGGAAACAAGTGATACCGAAAGAGGGGTGTAAGTGCAAAACGCGTGTGTACACCAGAGAATGTTTCAAGAGTGGAAGATGGCTTCAGCCGAAGTCCCAAGCGCTCTGCATGCAAGTGTGTGTGTGTGTGTGTGTGTCTGGAGCTTATGGGCGCTCAGTGGCGAGGTTATCAGCGCTTATACGCAAGCACACGTTGCAACTTGAGGTATCGGATCGCAGCGCACGGCGAAAATTGTACAACGAACAGCAATACCTCCCGTACAAAATTCAGATAGTGCAAAAACTGAATGCCGACATTCTCCCAAGGACACAGTGCTTTTGCTGAGAATTGTTGGAACTCAACAAACGACAACAAAGGCCTGTAAGACAGCCGCGCGGGGAAGCTGTGCGTTCTAGGGCGCCTTGTCGCGGTCCGCGCGGCTTCTCCTGTCGGAGGTTCGAGTCCTCCCTCGGGCGTGGGTGTGTGTGTTGTCCATAGCATAAGTTAGATAAGTTAGTTTAAGTTAGATTAAGTAGTGTGTAGGCTTAGGGACAGATGACCTCTGAAGTTTGGTCCCATAAGACCTTACCACAAATTTCAACTTTTTCCTGTAAGACAGTCTGATCATGAGCGATGGGGCCAATTTTTGTGTATCGGGCTTTCTTAACAAGCAAGACTTTAGATACTGGTCACGTGAAAATCCTTAAATAGTTCATGAAACACGAGTCAGAAAGTGGTAATGCGGTGTGGCGTAACATCGTTTGGAATCATAAATACCAAACTATGTCCGAATAGGCTCCGGAAGGCCCAACGGTACCGACCAACCGCCGTGTCATCCTCAGTCTATGGAGGTCACTTGGTGCTTATATGGAGGAGCATGCTGTAATCACACCACTCTCTCAGCTTTTGTTAGTTTTCGTGACCAGATATGTAGTCATAGGACCTTATATTTTTAAGACGACAGCGGTAATGCTGTTACTGTGAACACAGAACGTTATCTTTACATTTTGAACCACTACCTAGTGTCACGACTTTTGATCTTCTTGTAACTGCAATCATTCTTCCAAAAAGACGAGGCCACATGCCATGACCCGCGGCATTCCACTAACACTCTACAGAACACCATTTCCAGTCCTCTCATCTATAAGAATGGGGACATTTCATTGCTCTCAAGATCCCTTTTCTTCCTTTGCGGTCATCTGAAAAGTCATGTCTTCCAATGTGACCCACCATACAACTTAGATAAACTGAAGGATCAAATTCTGGATACGTTAACGGAATTCCAGTGCCAGTGTTACAAATTGTGATGTGTAACATCTGTAAAAAGACTTGAAATGTGTATAACGGAAAATGGTGGCCACCTTCTTCATGTCATTTTTAAGTGATAAGCATTTTAAATTCACGTTGTATTATTTTAAACACTGTGGATAAATTTGTATCGCTGATGGAGGTTTCGGAATCACCTGTTTCACTGCCACATCTGTTAACATAAATTTTTACATCACTGTGCGATGACAGCGCCCTTGTACTGCTGCTAGAATTCTGTCCAGTGTGTGACATCCCACACTGTCATCTTGGCATCAAGTCAATCAAAACAGATTTCTGGTGTTTTCTTCCAATCCGCGAGTGATTTCTCAGGTGCGAATTTGCGCCATGGCTTTTTGAGATGTAGAAGAATTTATCTTAACTTTAAAGGATGAGTATGAGGACGAAAACTAGCCATGGTCTACTAAAAGCAGTCTTCATGGCTTTTACCTGAAGTCACTGGAGAAAATCTGTATCTCATGAATGGAGAAGAATTTAACCCTACATCTCTGGAACTGATGGTCATTGACTTTACTGCTGCCACATTTGGCGCAGTGGATGCCATGAATGATTGTGCTATTCAGAGTTGTGTTTGTAATTCTACGGTGCCTACTTCTCTTGCATAGGACCAACGTGGGCACCCAACACATCATCTCCAGCAAGACTGTCACATGCCTTTTATAGTCTTGGGGAGAAATTCGTAAGAGTTTACACAAAGATATTGGTATAAAGTGTGCTGATCAGGATCTGGAACCACCTCATGTCTTCCCTTTAACTGCTAAATACAGAGGATTAAATTTTTTTTACAGCAGCAGGAATCGACTCCGTTACTTTCGAGTTGCGTACCATCGTTTTAGCATTCGTTAGGGTCGTTAGCACAAGAGGAAGGCCATGTTCAATTAACACCAGCGTTTCGCAATTTGTTGCGTCAGGTCACATTCTCTAATAAACCACTCTCACTGCGGAAGCAATAACTGAAGTAGTAGTGCCATAGATTTGCCACGCAAAAGAGCAAAACATAGAAAACGGAATGAGCAGTAAATTATTTTGGATGCGAGGCCGGCTTTACTTTACCGTTCTTGTAGCCCGCTAACTTGATTGCACCTGATCGCTCGACTCTACTCCTTCCAGCAGTAGTTGAAAGGACGACTATTCTCTTCCCTGCTTTGTTTGACAAAAACTGCCTGTAACCCAAGCCATGGGCAGTTGAAAGTCTTAAGGAAGTGATCAAAGACGTGCAAACTGTGAGAAGCTTTGGACGTGATTTAACACACGGTGTGAGAGAAAAAGAGGTCAGGACGAGCTACGCTAGCTGCGCTGTGCAAGCACGTGCTATAACGGCGACACCTTCCTTATTGCAGTGGACTGAAAGACTCGTATTTCACAAAGGGACACAGACTTCCAGAATGAGATTTTCACTCTGCAGCGGAGTGTGCGCTGATATGAAACTTCCTGGCAGATTAAAACTGTGTGCTAGTTCTGCAAGGTTCGCAGGAGAGCTTCTGTAAAGTTTGGAAGGTAGGAGACGAGGTACTGGCAGAAGTGAAGCTGTGAGGACGGGGCGTGAGTCGTGCTTGGGTAGCTCAGATGGTAGAGCACTCGCCCGCAAAAGGCAAAGGTCCCGAGTTCGAGTCTCGGTCCGGCACACAGTTTTAATCTGCCAGGAAGTTTTGGACACAGACTTGTTAATCATACATTTTGATGAGCCTTGGGTATGTTGTGAAGGGACCTGTTCTGGGCACCTGGCTAGCGGTTTCCGCCCGAAGACCAATAATTTGCGAGAGAATCCATGTTGAAGTCTCACGCGTTCCTGCTACACTATTTGATCAAAAGTATCCGAGCACCTAGCTGAAAATGACTTACAAGTTCGTGGTGCCCCCCATCGGTAATGCTGGAATTCAATATGGTGTTGGCCCACCCTTAGCCTTGATGACAGCTTCCACTCTCGCAGGCATAAGTTCAATCAGGTGCTGATAGGTTTCTTGTGGAATGGTAGCCCATTCTTCACGGAGTCCTGCACTGAGGAGAGGTATCGATGTCGGTCGGTGAGGCCTGGGGCGAAGTCAGCGTTCCGAATCATCCCAAAGGTGTTTTACATAGAGTACTCTACTGCATTGGCTCCTTACTTATCTTGCATTTATCGCGAAACTCTTGCCAAACGTAAAGTCCTGAGCGACTGGAAAAAAGCGCAGGTGACGCCTGTATATAAGAAGGGTAGAAGGACGGATCCTCAAAATTACATACCAATATCCTTAGCATCGGTTTGTTGCAGGATTCTCGAACATATTCTCAGTACGAATATAATGAATTTCCTTGAGATAGAGAAGTTGCTGTTCATGCATCAGCACCGCTTTAGAAAGCATCGCTTCTGAGAAACGCAACTCGCCGTTTTTTAACATGATATCTTGCGAAGCATGGATGAAGGGTATCAGACGGATGCCATATTGCTTGACTTCCGGAAAGCGTTTGACTCGGTGCCCCACTGCAGACTCCTAACAAAGGTACGAGCATATGGGATTGTTTCCCAAATATGTGAGTGGCTCGAAGACTTCTTAAGTAATGGTGATTGTTCGTCGGAGGTGAGGGTAGCATCTGGAGTGCCCCAGGGAAGTGTGGTAGGTCCGCTGTTTTCTATGTATTTAAATGATCTTTTGGATAGGGTGGATAACAATATGCGGCTGTTTGCTGATGATGCTGTGGTGTACGGGAAGGTGTCGTTGAGTGACTGTAGGAGGATACAAGATGACTTGGACAGGATTTGTGATTGGTGTAAAGAATGGCAGCTAACTCTAAATATAGGTAAATGTAAATTAATGCAGGTGAATAGGAAAAAGAATCCCGTAATGTTTGAATACGCCATTAGTAGTGTAGCGCTTGACACAGTCACGTCGATTAAATATTTGGGCGTAACATTGCAGAGCGATATGAAGTGGGACAAGCATGTAATGGCAGTTGTGGGGAAGACGGATAGTCGTCTTCGGTTCATTGGTAGAATTTTGGGAAGATGTGGTTCATCTGTAAAGGAGACCGCCTATAAAACACTAATACGACCTATTCTTGATTACTGCTAGAGCGTTTGGAATCCCTATCAGGTCGTATTGAGGGAGGACGTAGAAGCAATTCAGAGGCGGGCTGCTAGATTTGTTACTGGTAGGTTTGATCATCACGCGAGTGTTACGGAAATGCTTCAGGAACTCGGGTGGGAGTCTCTGGAAGAAAGGAGGCGTTCTTTTCGAGAATCGCTACTGAGGAAATTTAGAGAACCAGCATTTGAGGCTGACTGCAGTACAATTTTACTGCCGACTAATTATATTTCGCGGAAAGACCACAAAGATAAGATAAGAGAGATTAGGGCTCGTACAGAGGCATATAGGCACTCATTTTTCCCTCGTTCCGTTTGGGAGTGGAACAGGGAGAGAGGATGCTAGTTGTGGTACGAGGTACCCTCCGCCACGCACCGTATGTTGGATTGCGGAATATGTATGTAGATGTAGATGTAGATGTAGATGTAGATGTAGATGTAGATGTATGGGATTCTGGTCAGGACTCTGTGCAGGCCAATTACAGGGATATAATTGTCGTGTAACCACTGCGCCACAGGCCGTGTATTATGAACAGGTGCTCGATCGCGTTGAAAGATACAGTCGCCATCCCCGAATGACTCTTTAACAGTGGGAAGCAAGAAGGTGCTTAAAACATCAATGTAGCCCTGTGCTGTGGTAGTGCCACGCAAAACAACAAGTGGTGCAAGCCCCCTCCATGAAAAACACGACCACACCATAACACAACCGCCGCCGAATTTTACTGTTGGCACTACACACGCTGGCAGATGACGTTCACCGGGCATTCGCCATACCCACACCCTGCCATCGGATCGCCACTTTGTGTTCGTGATTCGTCACTCCACGCAACGTTTGTCTTCTGTTCAATCGTCCAATGTCTATGCTCCTTGCACCAAGTGAGGTGTCGTTGACCTTTACCGGCGCGATGTGTGGCTTATGAGCAGCCGCTAAACCATGAAATCCAAGTTTTCTCACCTACCGCCTATCTGTCATACTACTTGCAGTGGGTCCTGATGCAGTTTGGAATTCCTGTGTGATGGTGTGGATAGATGTCTGCCTATTACACATTACGACCCTCTTCAGCTGTCGGCAGTCTCTGTCAGTCAACCGACGACGTCGGCCTGTACCCATTTGTGCTGTTCGTGTCCCTTCACGTTTCCACTTCACTATCACATCGGAAACAGTGGACGTAGGGATGTTTAGGAGCGTGGAAATCTCGCGTACAGACGTATGACACAAGTGACACCCAGTCACGTTCGAAGTCCGTGAGTTCCGCGGAGCGCCCCATTCTGCTCTCTCACGATGTCTAATGACTACTGAGGTAGCTGATAAGGAGTACTTGGCTATAGGCGGTAGCACAATGCACCTAATATGAAAAACGTAAGTTTTTGCCGTGTCCGGATACTTTTGATCACATAGTGTATATAACATTAGTCGCGTTTCGAGCAAGAGAAAGTAGCAGAGCGGCTAAGGTCCAAGGTTATCACGCTGTCGGTGCAGGTTCAAATCAGTATGAGACGCAAAATTATTAAAAAACAGTCATTTTCGCTGTAGTAATTTCATTAATACACCAATCGTTACAGAAAACTTGCTTCCATTGTGTAATCCGTCTGTGTTTCGTACTTAAGATGCCAAATATTCGTTTTATTCGTGGGGAAAGCAGACTGATAAGATCAAATCTTTGGAGATGAAAGAAAAATAGACATCTGCACTGTAAAAGTTATTTCATCCATGTTTGTTCCAATTTGCCAAACGTGTGGTGTTAATTTTTATAGGAAAGTTAAAATTTTCACGAAAAAAATTCAAAATGCTCTCAACTTGCTCAAGACTAATATAGACATTGCTTCTAAGGAAAATTCCAACCAAAATATGTTATTTAATTCTGCGTCAGTTTCGTGCACCTGCTTTTATAGGAATGATCAATTATGCGTGGTTAGCACTGCAGTTGATCGAAAAAAGACCGATCTTTCTGAATTTAAACTAATAGTGTTTTCCACTATCGCTTCTGGAAAAACAGTTTCATTAAATGTGGGTGGTTCTCTGCGAATTTGTGTTTCGATTATTTCTGTGACAAATGGCAACCAAAACTTCTACTACAGTAAGCGATGGTGAGTAAGACGATTGTGTAATCTAATCTGCGCGAAACAGAATATAAGTTTGAAGAAAGTTTGCTGCAACGATTATTTACTAATTAAATTAAAATTACTACGGCGAAAACTACTGTTTCTGAATAATCTTGTATGACATACACTATTCAATGATATCCTGTTCGCCAAAGTTAAAAAACCGAAATGGATTGTAATCTGTATCGTCAGCGTGATAGCTTTGAAACTTGGCCGCTGCACTTCTTTTCCTTCGTCATAACATGCCTAACTTTACAGTTACAGGTGGTACGCACCAAACTTCAACATCGATTTTTCACAAACGAGGGGGTCTTCGCATGAAAAGCCGCCAGTCAGATACTCAGGACGTGTCCCTCTACAACATACATGAGACCTTTACAGATCCGTGACTGTCAGGTCTGATGGTCCCCTGCGAGGCTAAACTGTTATCACAAAGAAACAATACCGTGTTGAATCACTCATATTCACGAAGCAACAAGTTTCTGAAGTCTTTTAAAGAACTTCTTTGTCACGTTTGACTGTAAAATTATTTTTCCATAGAATCGACTATTGCAGTTCCGTCAGCTTGGCCATTACCAAGAGGAGTATTGCGAACTTTAAAAAATAAATGGTTCAAATGGCTCCAAGCACTATGGGACTTAACATCTGACGTCATCAGTCCCCTAGACTTAGAACTACTTAAACCTAGCTAACCTAGGGACACCACACACAACCATGACCGAGGCAGGATCCAAAAATGTGGCCATAGTAGCAGCGCGGTTCCGTACTGAAGCGGCTAGAACCGCTCAGTCACACCGGCCGGCGTGAACTTTAAGCATAGAGAATATATACAAAACGCCTCTTTCATCAAAGCATGCGTATCTCAGTTGACAATAAAATAAAATACAAAGAAAACATATTACCCACATTGTACTTCAGCAAAAGTAAAAGAATTAGATCTTACGATACACAGTAAGCATTTGCTCCTTGAGTAACTTAATAACATTCCTAAGTTAGCTGGCAAATGTTCGGCGTTCTATATTATAATACAACCTTGTGATATGGGAAAGTTATTTACCTAAGTGTGACGTAACAGAACATACGTCGTCAGCCCTAAAAAACTTGTAACAGTTCTTCTATTACGCTGCTGAAGGATGCAAAGAGCAGCGCCTTCGTTTTTCCTACATAGCAAAAGAAAGACATAGTGGGGTGAACAATAAAAAAAATCAAGCAGTAACTTTGCCATTGGCGGATATCCTGAGAGGCAATTCAAACAGATATCTTTTATTTTAGCACATAAACTCTTACACTCTTGTATTTATTACTAAATAAGAATGTAATGTTTTATTTTCGACAAGGAATGTCAATAGGAAAATTTTGTGCTATTCTGAACCACACGAGGAGTAAACTATTGTTGGTGTTGTTGTTGTTGAGGTCTTCAGTCCTGAGACTGGTTTCATGCAGCTCTCCATGCTAATCTATCCTATGCAAGCTTCTCCATCTCCCAGCACCTACTGCAACCTACATCCTTCTGAATCTGTTTAGTGTACTCATCCCTTTCTCTCCCTCTACGATTTTTACCCTCCACGCTGCCCTCCAATACTAAATTGGTGATCCCTTGATGCCTCAGAATATGCCCTACCAACCGATCCCTTCTTCTAGTCAAGTTGTGCAACAAATTTCTCTTCTCTCCAATTCTATTCAGTACCTCCTCATTAGTTATGTGATCTACCCATCTAATCTTCAGCATTCTTCTGTAGCACCACATTTCGAAAGCTTCTATTCTCCTCTTTTCTAAACTATTTATCGTCCACGTTTCACTTCCATACATGGCTACACTCCACAGAAATACTTTCAGAAACGACTTCCTGACACGTAAATCTTTACCCGATGTTAACAAACTTCTCTTCTTCAGAAATGCTCTCCATGCCATTGCCAGTCTACATTTTATATCCTCTCTACTTCGACCATCATCATTTATTTTGCTCCTCAAATAGCAAAACTCCTTTACTACTTTAAGTGTCTCATTTCCTAATCTAATTCACTCAGCATCACCCGATTTAATTAGACTACATTCCATTATCCTCGTTTTGCTTCTGTTGATGTTCATCTTATATCCTCCTTTCAAGAGATTGTCCATTCCGTTCAACTGCTCTTCCAGGTCCTTTTGCTGTCTCTGACAGAATTACAATGTCATCCGCGAACCTAAAAGTTTTTATTTCTTCTCCATGGATTTTAAAACCAACTCAGAACTTTTCTTTTGTTTCCTTTACTGCTTGCTCAATATACAGATTGAATAACATCCTGGAGAGGCTACAACCCTGTCTCACTCCTTTCCCAACCACTGCTTCCCTTTAATGCCCCTCGACTCTTATAACTGCCATCTGGTTTCTGTACAAATTGTAAATAGCGTTTCGCTCCCTGTATTTTTCCCCTGCCACCTTTTGAATTTGAAAGAGAGTATTCCACTCAACATTTTCAAAAGCTTTTTCTAAGTCTACAAATGCTAGAAACGAAGGTTTGCCTTTCCTTAATCTATTTTCTAAGATAGGTCGTAGGGTCAGTATTGCCTCACATGTTCCAACCTTTGCTGCGGAATCCAAACTGATCTTCCCCGAGGTCGGCTTCTACCAGTTTTTCCGTTTGTCTGTAAAGAATTAGTGTTAGTATTTTGCACCCGTGGCTTATTAAACTGATAGTTCGGTAATTTTCACATCTGTCAACACCTGCTTTCTTTGGGACTGGAATTTTTATATTCCTCTTGAAGTCTGAGGGTATTTCGCCTGTCTCATACATCTTGCTCACTAAATGGTAGAGTTTTGTTAGGCCTGGCTCTCCCAAGGCTGTCATTAGTTCTAATGGGATGTTGTCTACTCCCAGGGCCTTGTTTCGACTAAGATCTTTCAGTGCTCTGTCAAACTCTTCACGCAGTATGATATCTCCCATTTCATCTACATCTACATTCTCTTCCATTTCTATAATATTGCCCTCAAGAACAAACTATTATCGTACATAAACAGGGCGAAAGACAACCAACGAGAGTTTTTTTTGTGTGTGGGGGGGGGGGGGGCAGCGAGTGGGGGAAGAGACGGGTGGAGGGGGTGGGGGGGTAGGTGTTTTGTGAGATGGGAGAAGGCAAAAAATGGCCAGATGCAGGGACTCGCTGCTGTATGTGGGCGAGATACGGGGCAGAAGTAACAGCAAGCAGGGTTTCATAGGCGCGCTCCTATGAGGGATAACGTCGCACCAGATTCCACTTGACGCTCCTGTCGAAGGCGACACGTAAGTTATCCTTTTCAAGACTTCTCCGAGAATGATGGGCTAATTCAACTCGCAACGCCTAGGCTGCGTGGATGAGAAGGGTATCAGACTCGAAAGTAAAGTTAGGGGCTATTTCCTGCATCAAACAAAGGAATGAATCACTGCCATCTTGCAAAAGATCATCAGCTTCGAAGACTTGCTGGAAGGGCATTTCATTAATTGATCGTAACGCTGTAGCGATGGTTCGTAATTGCATTTCCATAAGCTGCCATATTTTCTGCGAATACGTCATTCATAAAAAATATTTAAATTAGTCATTTATTGTCTCTCTAAGTCATTATAATTTACTGACTTTACCCATTACAACCACTTTCCCGGAAAATTTAACAGGGAACACTATCAATCCATGTAGGGAGGTGGCGCCCATCATCTCAACTAAATCGAACCTGCGAACACGTTATAACTAGGGGAACTTTCTGGCTATATAGAGGTGTAACCTGTCTAATCGCGAACAATAAACACAAATAACTTTCACTTGATTAATTCTTCATTGTTGTGGCTTGGTGCTGAAACATTTATTGCTAATTTCTTTCAGTGATAATTCAGTGATAAAATTAATGGCAAACTATTTTGCATCTTATGCATGTATATGTATACTCAACAACTTCCACGGAGTCAAGAGTCGTGTCTCAGTGTTGTTGGCCAATTCGTTGTGTTCAGTGCTTAGATTAATCCGGACTAGTGGTATGACTCTAGCAAGATTTATTTTGCGATAACTCTCCTATGACCAACTGTGAGGAAGAGTGGGGAGTTTGGAGAGAGTGGAAGTGGAAGAGACTGCGACCAAAAAAAACCAGTTGCTGTGAACAGATAGTTCTTCGTACGGCTTTTTTTCTTTAGAAACCCAGCACAAAAGAACCAGAGATTGCCAATGAGTTACATAGGACTTGCACTTCTGTCATCAATAACTTTTGCTTTGAAGGTGCAGATGTTAATATATCACATTTGAATCAGTATCGTAACTCAAACTAAACGTAATAACACAAAAATTTTTAAGACCTGAAAGAAAAGGCACGTTGTTGACAACTGTCACTTGGTGCGTTAAACGTCCAGGTTTAAGTATCCCAAGCGTTTGCGCAAGTAGCTAATAGCGCCATGTGTAACAGGACAGGTTTTAAATAACATGACCTATTAAGAACCGGTTGTAATAACGCAATATCTGCATTTATAAATTTGAAAATGGAAGGTATAACACTGCAACAGCATTTACGTAGCTTATTCAATCAAATACCAAGTTTGGCTTAGTACATACGATGCCGCAACAGAACAATTAGTCCTGTCACGGAAAAGCCACGTATAACACTCCCTCACTGTTACCGCTACACCATAACCTTAAAGTTGGAAGGTTGTGAAATAAAACTATTTTGTTATAGCAATTATGGTATAAAGCAACAGAGCAGTGTTACCCTCTAAGAGGAATTTTGTTATGTTGACCGTGTTATTCCTAACGGAGGTGGCTTATCGGAAATGAAAGTCAGAATTACGTAAATAATTAAACAGTGACAAACAAAATATTGCTTATCTGCACTGTTTAACGGATAACGAAAACGGTCGCCAGCCTAACTAGGACAGAGAATGATTAACATTCTCGTTCAATAAAATAGTTATTAGTAACTTTAATGGATAAACACAACCTATACTTGGCCACACGCGAGTGCAATGAACTCTGACACACTCATATGTTTACGTTAAGATTGAAACTAACAGTTGGAGCAGCACAAACTATTTGCAAAATTATAACAGGTACAAAAAAACACTATCACTTTCAGGGCTTACACAAACTGAGTGGTTTTTATAACACTACCATTAACATTTCCTCTAGGATCATAAATTGGACATAGGTTAAATACTTTACTATTTAAAATGAGAGTTAGTTGAAATTCACTGACAGGTTACTTATCACTGTTTTTCTAATAAATAGATTATGATTTTCATAAATAAAGACCTTTCCGTTATTTGTTATCTCGCATTAGCACACTAGACAAACTGTGGATCCTGTTATACTATTAATATGCCCTTATAATACACAAGAGAGACAAACACTTAGTAATCATGAACATATAATTTCCTACTATGCAGTTTTCCACTTTTACTACCGTGAGACATAAAATTAACATTTATGTAAGATACTGACTCACTTTCTGCGATTAACAACAGGCAGTAATGTGATCATTTACTAAGCAAAACTCTATAAGCCTCAGTCTTGAGAAATTTTAATTTGAAGTTGGCAACAACACATTAATAAGCAGTTTTACTAGGAAAATTATTTCATCAAGCGTCATTAACTTTAACTTACTCTCTTGCCACATTAACTTTAACTTTCTCTTTACTATGTTCAAAGGCATTAATTAGAAAACTGGGTTTTAATGTACTTTCAGTAAGGGCACTCGGTAATCACTTTAGTTCAAACGGAGAGGACCCTGAGAGGTGTTATGATGAGGAGAAAAATCAAGGTAGGTACATATATTCATATATAAATTACCTTAGATTTCAGCACATTAGCACATCCATTAAGCTGATCCTTCACTGTACATCATTATAGTATTACGTTACAGTGATTGCGCAACGTGGTGGCAACTGCATGTTGGTAGGTGGATTCGCAGGCAGAATTGCTGGACTCTGGCTCTTCTTGGTGGAATTGATGAATACCAAATCCAGAATCGTTCCAGCTATTTATCCATCCATCCGAGGCATTGGAAAGCGGCAGAAAAAGCCTCTTTCGGAAGCAGAACAATATGCATCTTTTACATGGCAGTGCACAGACTCGTAGCTCGTCTCCGACTGCTGGCTCGTCCCCGACTCGTAGCTCGTCCCCGACTGCTGGCTCGTCCCCGACTGACTATCAGTTCCACCTTTCCTACCTAGGCCAACCACAATTTGCGCGCGCTACACAGTTCCGTTCCCGAGGGGAACCACTACACCTTTTACATACAAACTAACTAAGAACCCTAAGTGATGATCAGCAGTTTACATAACAGTAACCAAATATTTTAAATAAAACAGAACATTTTCACATATTGACATTTCTACCAAAAATTATTCACAGAAAATTACAATTATATACAGTAAGTTTTATTCCCTCCAAATGGGACAAAGCATTTAAATGACAGATACGCTACACAGCATAGAACCAAACCATGACATCAAAGTTTGTATAAAGAAAGCAGTATACAATTTTGTGTTATCTATTCGAACAAAAACATTTACAGAAGCTCAATGATGGAACATTAAATGAAACAAAAGCAAAATAAATCCGTACAGCTTAAGAGCTATGGTGTTACAAAGGGAGATCAATAAAAATTCATTCAGCAGCAAGGGGCAGGCAATGTGAGAGCAATAGGAGATTGAAAAGATGCAGATGACGAGGAGAAGACAAGATGGCGTTTCTCAGTCGTGGGACAGTTAAAGCAAGGCATGTTTGGCAAAAGAAAAGCGGGACAAATATCTTAACAGCGAATAGCTGGACGGGAAAAATATCTCAGTGAACAAATTGTAAATATCTTCTTCTTCTACCTTTCAGAGATTAGGCCTATAGACTTGTTCTATCCTCAGTTACATCTTGTTAATTGATTGTCCTATGTACAACTTTCGTTTTGGTTCGGAATCCTTGTTTCTTCCTTTTGTTCCAGGCGTTCCTTTTCGTTTTTTTTTTTTTTTTTTTTTTTTTTTAGGGGCGATTCTGTTTTGTTATCACCTGCAAAAATATTCAGTTCTTGTTAATGTTTTCATCAGGAACCCTATCCAATTTAGTGTAACATTTGACTGTTCATAAAATACCAATTTCACCTGCATCAGAATGGCTTGAAACTTTTGACAACCTAGTATTCACTGCCATACCGTTAAACAGCTACAACCATTTCCTTATAGTGCTACAAATACTCTGATAGTACTCTAGTTTAATTCTACATTCTTATTTTAGTTGACAATGGTATAGCTCCCTAGGCAATTAAAGTGCTATACGTGTTCCAAAGTCTGATTTTCAATTGTATTTTTATTTCGTACTGATTCTTTCCCATGGAATGCCATTGCGTTAGCTTTATTTGCTTCTGTCTTAAAATTACCTTCATTTACAGTTAAGTTTAAAAGATGGATTGAATTGTATAGTTCTCTGCAGACTCTGCCATTAATATATTGTTGTCAGCATGTAATACTGTGTAACTGTGGACGCAAAGTACAAAACACTGTTCAGTCACATTAATGCGAGCAACTATCACAGGTCCGCCTGGTTAGTCGAGTGATCTAACGCCCAGCTTTCTGGAGTGGGAAGGAACGTCTGGTCCCAGGCCCGGTGGATTTGCGTCGAGATCCGGTGAGCTGACTAGTCTGTGGATGGTTTTTAGGCGGTTTTCCATCTGCGTCGGCGAATGCGGGCTGGTTCCCCTTATTCCGCCTCAGCTACACTATGGCGGCGATTGCTGTGTAAACAAGTTCTCCACGTACGCGTGCACCACCATTACTCTACCACGCAAACATAGGGGCTACACTCGTCTCGTGTGAGACGTTCCCGGGGGAGGTCCACCGGGGACCGAAACGCACAATAACCCTGGGTTCTGTGTGGGGCGGTGGAGGGGTGAAGTGGCTTGCGGTAGTCGTGGTGGTGGTGTGGATCACTGCAACTGCGCCGGGGACGGATCCTCTCCGTCGTTTGCAGGTCCCCGGTTAACATACAACAACAATTATCACAAGCCTGAATAAACACATTTTGCCATGTGAACCACTGACAGACGTGCAGACAGAGTGTCAGTGAGGTTCTGGAAGGCATCGGCAGGGATGTGGAGCCATGCTGACTACAGAGCCACGGCCAGCTGCCCTAGGTTTCCTGGTTGAGGATCCATGCAGCGCACAGAGCGAGCGAGGTGGTTCCACAGATTCTTGATTCGGTTTAAACCCAGGGACTTTGGGGGCTATGGGAGAACAGTAAACCCACCTTGGTGTTCTTCAAAGCCTGCATGTACACTGCAAGCTGGGCAATAGGCTGCATTTTCCCTTTGGTAGATGCCGTCGTGCAAATTTCAGCCTTCGTCACCAAACAGCAGTCAGCGTGTGTGCATGTACCAGGCACCTCCTGCAGAGGCCCAGACACAGCAGTGTTCGTTAAACCGTCGTTGAAGAGACACTGTGATAGCCCCTTGGGTCATCTGGACAATCAGTTGCTAAACAGTTGCATGCCCGTTCACGCATACACGTCTCCACAACTGTCGCTCACCCCTGTAATCCATGGCCCATGGTGCACCACAGTTGCCTCAGCGCCAGTTTTGAATAGCAACATTTTGCCATTCATGGTATACCACAACCACAGTGGCACACAAACAGTTCACAAACTCAGCCGTTTCGGAAAAGCTTACATGCTTGAACCGAAAGCCAATGATCATGCAATTTTGGACGTCAGGTATATCGTACCATTTCTACGTTACAGCAATGACTGCACTGCTTTCCTCGTCCCCCTTCACACTTTATACATCCTCTACTGGTAATGATGTCACCTGCTACCTGTGTGCAGTTGTTGCATCTTGATGTCGAACATAGGCAATCCTCTTAATGTGACTTAACTGTATATAAGTTCTTAAAAAGGTGCAGTTTATTAAGTGACTTGGATATCTGTGTTTTGCCATAAGTTCCTACTGTTACTCTCCGTCTGCCCTGACAAATTCTTTTTCAGAATTGATGAAATACAGTGAGACTGGGAAGTTAAATCCTCTACTTTTCCTTTTTATTTATCGCACATTAAATATATCATTAGTACATGACCTGTTTTTTAGTACGCTGCTATTTTTCTTTTACAAGTAACGTTTATGGAATAAACTTTAACCTGTTATTTAATACACTTGACTATATTTCATAGGCAGTGTTTAACATAGTGATATCTTTATTATTTGAAGTTTTACTGCAGTCCCCTTTTTTAAACAGTGTCAACACTTTTCATGTAAGCCAATCATCTACTCGTAGAACATTACTGTTTTGTCAGCAGGCATTGATCAGATTGGAAATTCTGAACATAAGCAGAAATCCACGATGTTTCATCAGCTGTATATGAATCCTGTCAGTTCGAGAGAATTTCTTGCATTTTTGATTTTTACTGTGTCTTCCATTTCTTGTAAGGCAATGTGTGTTAACATCACCAGTTACGTTTTGCGGGCCGGTGTGGCCGAGCGGTTCTAGGCGCTTCAGTTTCCAATCCTTCCTCGGGCATGGATATGTGTGATGTCCTTAGGTTAGTTAGGTTTAAGTAGTTCTAAGTTCTAGGGGACTGATAACCTCAGATGTTAAGTCCCATAGTGCTCAGAGCCATTTGAACCAGTTACGTTTTGATAATGACGGTAGGAGTGTAATAGGTATTCTGTATCGAAAGTGAACTAGAACTAAAGTGGATCAAACCAGTTTCCCACGATGTCTTAATTCAGAACTTCCTTATCAGGGACAACATCACTCTTATCTGTGACATCATCATCCTAATCTCTGACATCATCAAGCCGTTCCCCTCTTTTCCCCTCCCCTACACTCACACTCCCCTCACCCCCACCCCTCCCCATCTCGTTCCAAACAGAATTCAAGATGGTGAACCTAGCCCAGTTGTGCTATTGGGGAAGTATGAAACCTCCCTTCCCTTAAGTTCATAACAGCCTAGTATTAAAATAAAACAGTCAATCAAAATCCATGAAAGGGGGACTAGCACAGTTGTGCTAATGGAAACTTTGAACAAATAATTCAGGATGGTGGAACTAGTTTAACTTTCCGCTATACGCCACACAACATCTCCATCCCAAACCAATCACAACATTATATTAAAATTATGCATGAAAATTGTGTCAAGGTCAAAGATGTTTATCATTTGTATGAAGGTCAAAGATGTTCCCATACAGATACCTGAATCTGCATTTTATCAGAATAATGTTACGATGCGTGAAAATGGCACTGACTAACATTATCCTCACGATATTTATGTACACATACACAGTGGAAAGAAAGTAAAGCACCCATAAGACGCGGTTGGATGTTAATGTAGCTTTATACACTTACAAACTATCAGCAGCTATGTAAATGGTTTGAACTGCAATTCTCTGTGATAGAAGGATCACGAAAGCGCATTCATGTTGTTCACGTCTAGTGCTGTTACGAGGCCTGGTAGGAGCTATATGGACTGTGAATAGCATCAGATGTTGAGTATCAGTATGAAGGACATGAGAATGCCCCTTATTCATGTGGAACACCTTACAATTTGAAACGGTTCTCCGTTTGGCCGACTGGTCAAATTGTGTAATACTCGCATTTTCAGGGCATTTGGATGTGATTATGGCTCAATGTTGGACTGAATGGGCACTTGAGGGAAGACATACATGTTGTGAAGGTTCCAGTTCACAACGTCTGACCACTATATGGGAGTCATGGTATTGTGCACCAGACATCAGAGTCCCTTCACCTCCTTGCCTCTCATATGAGAACAAATAACAGACTGTGCAACATTCTGCATCATTCCACAGCATTGGTCAGAGACTAGCAGCAGTTGTGCTAGGGAATTGCTATCCCATGCCTGGCTACATTTGGAGTGGTGCCATGGAACAGGTAGCATAGAATGCTGTTAATGATACTGCTTAGTGTTCTGCAATTAACAGCAGCTCTGGAGTACCCCAATGGCAGCAGTTTGGGAAGAGATCCCATTCTTCCAATTTATGGAAAGCCACAATGGGTTTACTTCCAACACCATGGTGTGGGGAGCTATTGGGTATTCAGGGAGCTTTGATACCACAACAGTAATATCCTGCATCCTAATGTGTTACCACCTTATGTGACAGTGCTGTGGTAGCATTTTTCAAGATGATAATGCATATCCACACATAGTATGCATCTCCATGAACTGTGTGTGTGATATTGCGGTATTCCTATGGCCAGAAAGGTTCTTACGTTTGTCCCTCCTAGAACATGTGTGGAACCAGATTGAGCATCAACGCCATCCCAGAGTCAATATTCAGCATATCAATGACCAGTTACAATGCCTGTGTGTCAGCTTGCTTCAGAAGAGCATACAACAGCTTTGACGCCCTGCCCAACTGACTCAGAGCATGTTTCAACGCCAGATGGGTTGCAGCTGTTAGCTGTGCTCATACTGCCAACTATTTTGTAAATTTGAATCAGTTTTGTAACCACTGAAATAGCATCACAAGCCCTCTCAATCCGCTATACTTTCTTTTCATCACCTCCTCCATTTCTGGGCGCTTCTTCTTCTTCTTTTTTTCTGTCAGGCAGTGAACATCCTCTGTATTTCATAAATCTAATATAATTATGATCTGTAAAAATGGTGTGAAGTTGCTTCATTTGCATAAAATGTTGTAGAGAGCAATTATGAGCAGTTGACTAGATACTGCTGATTGAAAAATGATGGTCAGTGGTCAGTCACTGTTATTTTACAGGATGATGACTATTCTGTTAGGTGACCGAAGCAGCAGAACAGGTAACTGCTTAATAAACAGATTGGTTCATCATTTAAAAAATGGATTGGACCAATACTGTTTAAAAAATAGAATTTGGCACCATTTAAGAAAATTTAATGGATCACCATTTAAGAAAATTTAGTGGGTAACTATTCAGGAAAATGGAACAGATCACTGAAGTTGTCCACCACATTACAGCAAAACTGCACCACATGCCCCCTAAAACTGAAACACTCTGCCCTGCAGCTGTAACAAATTGACCCATCTTGCAGTGTATTATAATAATTAGCCCTTCATGTAACATACTGCACTTCATGTAAGAGTAAAACTGTGACATTGTCAAAAACTCTAAAAAGATGTTCCAAGACGGTGAGATATTTTGCCAGAATTGTAACAGCTTGCCTCAAAACTGTAATAAATTGTACCAAAGCTGTAATAAATTTCCCCAAAATCTATCAGTTTCCCCTCCCACAAACTGTTTCAACTTACTACCAAACTGTACCAACTTGCACCCCAAAACTGTCAGAAAATGCGTCAAACTGTAACAAATTGGCCCAAATCTAGAAGATATTCTCTTGAATTGGTAACAATTTGCCCCAAAATTATAACAAATTGACCCAAATCTACCATATTATCGAAAGAGTGTAATAAATTTCACATAACTGTATCAACGTATCTAACTAAACTGTCTCAACTTCCTACCTAAACTGCATCAACTTCACCACCTACACTGTATCAACATGCCCACCTCTAGTGTATCAACTTCCCCACCTAAACTGCATCAACTTACCCACCTAACCTGTATCTACTTCCCCCATAGTGTATCACCCAAAGTACGCCAACTATCCCATAAATGTATCAGATTACTCCAAGAAGTATGCATCAACTTTCCCCTAAAAGTGTGAATCAACTTGCCTCACAAATGTATCAACTTTTTCTCTAAGTGTGTCACCTTGTCTTTCCCAAGTGTATCAAGTTACTCACCAGGTATATCAACTTGCTCCGCCACCTATGGGTATCAACTTGCACCAATATGCATCTTGACCCCCCCCCCCCCCCCCAGTGTATCAACTTGCCCCCTAGTTATCACCTTGGCCCCAAAGTGTAAATTAGCCTGCCTCTGAAGTACATCAACTTGTCCCCAGAATATATCGCCTTGGCCCCAGGTGTATCTTCTTGTTCCCAAAAGTGTGTATCAACTTGCCAAAAAGTGTATTATCTTGCACCCACAACTATCAACTTGTCCCCTGAGTGTATCAGCTTGCCCTCCACTAGTATCAACTCGCCCTCCAAATGTATCATTGTGCCATTCAAGTGTACTGGTGTATCAGCTTGCCCTCCACGAACATCAACTTGTCCCCAAAAATGTATCAACTTGCCCCATACTATATCAGCTTGCTGACAAACCTTAAAAAATCACCCCAAAATTCCAACAGATTGTCGTAGGTGACTGTCTACAGCTGTTAAAAAGGTCGAAAAAAGCACATTTGTGCCATCAGCTGTACAATTGTACATCTGTTCCCTCACGGTTTCGATTATGACAACCATCGCACCAGAGAAAAAACAGTGTACATCAATGAACCAAACATACATTGTCGTCAGATATGACCCAACCAAATGTAGAACACACATAATTGTCATAATAGCTTGTCTTAACGTAGTCCCTATAAATATACTGTTCCTTTGCACAATGACAATAGTTCATATTTCGTGACAACTCCACATTTGATGTGTATCGTTCGTTTGCATTTTTAGGTCATATTTAACGAAAATGTATATTTCATTCATTGATGTACTTTGTTTTTCTTTTGTGAAGATGGCTGTAACAATCGAAATTACTAGAGAACAAACATAAAGTTGTACAGCTCATGGTACAGTTATGTTTTCTTTTTCTTTTTCAAAAATGTAATAAATTTCCCAAAAACTGTACAGATTCTCCTAGAACTTTAATATCGTTCCAACTCTGCCACATTATTAACTATCATAACGTCATCTCTCCTCTGTGGCCACAAAACGTTAAAGAAAGTAGCTGACACCTACTGCATTGTGTTGTGTGAGAATTCGTACACAACGGTAAGAAGAGGTGCGCTACAGAGTGATGTGTGAGCTTTCATCATCATAGAGCTGTACGGGAGAACCAATAATTAGTGAAAAAGTTAACGCAACAAACGGAAGGTTTGCTTAACTTGTATATCTCCAAGTATACGAAGAATGATTACAAATAATATAGCAAAAAATAGTTCAGCTCTAAAAGTCAACAGGGATGAGGCTCTCTGAACTAACTACAGATGATGGTGTCATAGCCATGACTACACAGTGTCTGCGTAGTACCATCTAGCGAAGAGGCTCCAAGTGTCACCGGTAATCCTATATTGCGGCAGCAGAGGGCGCTCATAATCCAGAGCCATTAGAGATGTGGCTCATTGGATGCTTACCATGGGGTCCACAAGGTTCTGCACAACCGAAATCGGCGTCTGACGGAAAAATAGTCCTTTGGTGAGCTTCCAAGTCATGTTCTGTGCATGGTAGACTGTTCATACAATTTAACAGATTTTATAATTCTTCTACCTCACTTTTATAGAAGACAGCAATGTCACTAGCAAACCTTACGCTGTTTTTAGTCTGACTATTTCAATAGAGTATTTGTGAAAGAACATATGTCAGCTTCTGGAGGAAATGATTTGTTATTGCAAACCGTTTCTTTGACCGTAGACACATCGTTTTGTAATGAAAGAACCTAAGTCTGATGCTTAGAGTGGTACAAACAAGCCTGATCGTTTTTCATTTATTTACTTAAGATCGTAAGTCTACCGACTTGTGTCCCTTCATAAATAAACGAAAGAGTTAATTTGTCAAGTACCATGTAATGAATGGAGGCCACAGGCTGGAAGTGTGCAAAAATAAGTTTGTTCAGATGTAGGCTGTAACTGAAAGGAGGATAAGGAGACTGCAGGCTTTACCGTTGATGGGGAAATCGACAAAAGACAGACAGGGTCAACAAGAAAGCAGGACAGTCCAAAAGGAAGTTCTGGTACAAATGAAAGTGAACATATATTTCTTTCCCGCAAGACCAATCGATATGCGTCGGAGGAAATTAAATATCTTCATTAAAGATCTTTATTCAGTTCTGGATAAGAAAACTATGTATAATCTTTTCAAGGAAAAATTTCCAAAATCGCATTGAAGTACTCATTCTGTTATAAGATGTTGAAAGTTTGATTTGCCTTACGAACTGGCGAACAACAATTTGTTACCCCATAAAGTAAAGAATCCTACCTTAAATGACACAGCAAACTATGTGGCAGCTGCTGAAATAGCTGTATACGAAATAAAAGCTGAAATATTTTACAGTACTGTAAGATAGATTGAACAGCTATGTAAAAACAGAGACAGAAACGTGCAGAGATTCTCCTGCCATGTATTCCTGTTCAATAGATGTGTTATTACAGGCAGCTTTCTGTTTGCAGTACACCATCTCAGCACTGGAAGTGCTGATTCCTTTTTTACCGTGGAGACGAAAGGAAGAAATGCCCAAATGAAACATACTTGTTCCTCTTCAGATATCTGAATGAGAATGCTTCCCCAAAAATTAGAGAACTTCATCTTTTTAATGTTTGGTTTGGTGAGCGAAACAATGGCCATTGCATGTAAAGGTTCTTATTATAGCTGACACAGTGGAAAATTTGACAAAACTGCTTATCATTTTCCAATCCACAGCCACTCATTCATACCGTGTAATCGTGACTTTGTTCTTGTGAAGCGAATACTCAGAGAGAAAGAGAGAGAGAGACAGAGAGAGAGAGACTAGACCGTTTGAAGGTTGTGAAATCGTCTGCTCTGCTGCGAGCATGGTAAATTTAATGTTCAAATGGTTGCATCAGAGGATTTCAAACCATAGTGGACAAAGATGTACAAGCGAATGTGCCTCTTAGATTGACAGTTTCATGCAGGTTGAGTACAACTAACCCGCAAAAGGCATAGTTACTGCTTCACAACACACAGTGTCCAAGGAAGCACATCTTTGTACTAAGGTACAAGTTCCATATGAATGACTAGAGTGTAATGCCAATTGAACGATAGTATAAAGACGAAAAATTACCTGTAAATCATAATAAAATTAAGGACTGATCTAAAACCATGAAATACATGGCAGACGAACATTAATATTTTTATAAATCTCTCTTCTAGTGGCCCACAAACAATTATTCTGGGTAATATGTTTTATATATATCTGTAATTCGTTAAATGACATTGTGTAGACCTTATGCCATTTGTTTACTCTAAGAGAAATTAAAAATAAACTATTATTAATGGGTATCTGCCTTTACTCGATACTTTTTTCTAAAATATTTGTTTATTTATATGAAAATGTAAGTCAAGAAATTTCTCAAAAACATTAATTTTTTTGTAATTAGAGTGCATTTTTCATATAAAATACTTCCCATTAAACCATCCTACATACATAGACAAATAACGGACAAATAAATTAATAAATGTAAATTTTGGGTCACTAAGGGCCGGAAAGATTTATTATATTTTTCTCGTTTTTCAAACTTTTAGTTTTATGACTCGTGTCCTTTCACACATCAGAGATTCGTTTCACTCCTGGTGTTACATTCCTTTTGTTACTTCTTGGTTCCTATACATACCATGTAATACTCCTCTTTTCCTGTAGTGTACACCTATTTTTCTGAGCATTTTAAACAACGTGTCCCTAAAAAAAATCACTTATAGGGCTTTTGAAAACTTACTACATGCAGCACATGAGTTCCCTCGGCAGCGTGTTCGTGCAATTGTTCGTAACAGCTCTGCCACGGGTTTCCGTGGGTCACTATGAAGTAGCTTTCAACTACTCTTTTGACACACTATTTTTGCGCAAATGAAGATTTTCTCGTTGCGTCCGTGTGTTGAAATTTTCTCGAGATTCTTGTCGCGTCTGTTCGCAGTGAGTTTGCGACGTTTCGAAAGACATATAGTCAGTCGCCTTCCGCCTTCTGAAGAAATACTGGTGTCTAACAGCCCATCTCTCATATGGTCATCGTTGCTGGTTGACATTTCAAATGGTTCAAATGGCTCTGAGCACTATGGGACTTAACATCTATGGTCATCAGTCCCCTTGAACTTAGAACTACTTAAACCTAACTAACCTAAGGACATCACACAACACCCAGTCATCACGAGGCGGAGAAAATCCCTGACCCCGCCGGGAATCGAACCCGGGAACCCGGGCGTGGGAAGCGAGAACACTACCGCACGACCACGAGCTGCGGACGGTTGACATTTAAAATCATTGCAAGACCGGTGTACAATAGCAGTTTGCCGGTGTACTACCTAGAAGGCAATCTAAATGCTTGTGACACAAATCTTGTGACTCGTCAGGTGATCTTGGCAGCCAGCATGGAAGGAATAAGACAGCATCAGCGTGTTACCTTTTATAGGGCATTGAGGAACCGCTGGCGGGAGCAGCCGGCCACGTAAACACGTACCGTACGGACGTTTTGAAAACAGCTGTGAAGCGGCCTTTCGCAGATTGCAAATGTCAATCGCCGCCAAGGACTGTATACGGAGTGGTCAGAATCAGTCTGGAAGGCTTGTAAGGTGATGGAGGGCATGTTGCGCACAGAAATAATTGTTAAGAAAAGAAGTTTCCGAGTTAATTAGCACTGAAGTTGGCGAATCAGGCCGTTGCGCGCGCATATTCATGCTGACTGCCTGTTGCGTTCTCCTTTTTGCTTCCTAAAAACGAAAAAGAGAGCTACAAAAAATTTGGAAATAGGTCGATAGCGAGGATCGAACCTGAGCAAAAGGCTGGGCAGTCTCGTGCACTATCCTGTACGCTACGACAACAATGACACTAACTGTATTTGGAGGGCAGCTGGAATTTGTGCGCGCAACTGCCTAACTGGCAAACTTCAATTCTAATGAACTCCGAAACTGCATAACGTATCTAATTTTTCTTAACAATTACATCTCAGCACAATCTACCCTACAACACCCTTACGAGCTTTGCAGACTGTTTCCAACCATCCTGTACACTGAGATGGACTTCTGGACACCGAAATTTCGCCTGGTGTTGGAAGAAGAGTACACGTCTTCCGAATCGTTGCGGACTTGCTGCGACTAGATGCGGCAAGGGACGAGAGAATATTTTGTAGCACGTAACTGAATGACTCATCCAAAACCAAACAGATGACGTATGAAAATACAAATGCCACCGCCATAGACCAACAAAAAGCTAAATTAGCTTTTGACTCGAACAGCGAGAAATCTGCTTATATAAGATAAGATGTGATAAGACCGTTACTGTTTACAATGTATATAAATTACCTAGTAGAAGGCGTTGGAAGCTCCTTAAGACTGTTCGCAGATGATGCGGTTGTATATAAGAAAGTGGTTTATGCCAGGAGACATTATCAGTTTTCAGAATAACCTGCAGAGGATTAATGTATGGTTCACGTGTTAGCAGTTGATCCAGAGCGTAAATAAATGTAACATGTTGCGCATACATAGGAAAAGAAATCCACTAATCTACAACTGCACCATTGATGGCAAATTCTGGAAACAGTACCCATCGTAAAATCAAACAAACAAATGTCGTGTGACTAGGGCCTCCCGTCGGGTAGGCCGTTCGCTGGGTGCAAGTCTTTCAATTTGACGCCACTTCGGCGACTTGCGCGTGGATGGTGATGAAATGATGATGATTAAGACAACACAACACCCAGTCCCTGAACGGAGAAAATCTCTGACCCAGCCAGGAATCGAACCCGGGCCCTTAGGATTGACATTCTGTCGCGCTGACCACTCAGCTATCGGGGGCGGAAATCGTAAAACAACTAGGGGTAAATATCTACAGCTACCTCAAATGAAACTATAGGAAAAGAAGGCGCCAGACTGAGATTTAGAGGAAAAATCTCAAGAAAATGTAACTCATCCGCGTAGGAAACACCTTACTAGGCGCTTGTTCGACAGATTTTTGAGTGCTGTTCATCTGTCTGAGTTCCTTACAAGGTAGAACTGCTGGAAGGGATAGATAAGATACAACGAAGAGCTGCGCATTTCGTCAATGATTCATTTAGTCGGCGTGGGGTCGCTGAAAAGATGCTCAACAAAGTCCGGAGGCGGAAGGAGTTGTTCCCAATTCTCTAAAAAACAAGAGATAAATTACAAGTTACATAAGACACATTTGAAACTTTCAAACGCCGTTAATATGGCAGTTTTCTCCCATCTGGTCAACAAGGTCGAAAGTCACAGAAAAACTGCTGTACAAAGAATGGAAACAGTTCATAGAAGAAAGATTAGCCAACTCAAAAAACTTCAATCACAGCAAAATGGCTCAACACAATCAACAATAACACACACAGAGATTCTACCCAAGATTAGTAAACCTTACAGACTCACAAATAAACAGTAAAGAAAGGCAACTGTTGGAGAAAGGATTAAAATACAGTGTAAGTTTAGAAATAGATGAAGATTACATAGCAAATATAATCATAGAAACAGAAACTGCGTTGACAAGGGAAGATAAGATAGAAAACAGCAGTGTCATGATTGGATTAACAAGGGAAGTAGCAAAAAAATGCATATTATAACAACCAACGTGAAAACAAAACAACTCAAATACAACGCATACACAGAAGCTATAACAATCAAAAAACTGAGAAAGAAACTTCAAAATCAAAACTCATCATTTCAGTAGTAGGCAAGGGAACACAGTAGTACTTATAGACAAAGAACAATACAGACACTCCTGGAAATTGAAATAAGAACACCGTGAATTCATTGTCCCAGGAAGGGGAAACTTTATTGACACATTCCTGGGGTCAGATACATCACATGATCACACTGACAGAACCACAGGCACATAGACACAGGCAACAGAGCATGCACAATGTCGGCACTAGTACAGTGTATATCTACCTTTCGCAGCAATGCAGGCTGCTATTCTCCCATGGAGACGATCGTAGAGATGCTGGATGTAGTCCTGTGGAACGGCTTGCCATGCCATTTCCACCTGGCGCCTCAGTTGGACCAGCGTTCGTGCTGGACGTGCAGACCGCGTGAGACGACGCTTCATCCAGTCCCAAACATGCTCAATGGGGGACAGATCCGGAGATCTTGCTGGCCAGGGTAGTTGACTTACACCTTCTAGAGCACGTTGGGTGGCACGGGATACATGCGGACGTGCATTGTCCTGTTGGAACAGCAAGTTCCCTTGCCGGTCTAGGAATGGTAGAACGATGGGTTCGATGACGGTTTGGATGTACCGTGCACTATTCAGTGTCCCCTCGACGATCACCAGTGGTGTACGGCCAGTGTAGGAGATCGCTCCCCACACCATGATGCCGGGTGTTGGCCCTGTGTGCCTCGGTCGTATGCAGTCCTGATTGTGGCGCTCACCTGCACGGCGCCAAACACGCATACGACCATCATTGGTACCAAGGCAGAAGCGACTCTCATCGCTGAAGACGACACGTCTCCATTCGTCCCTCCATTCACGCCTGTCGCGACACCACTGGAGGCGGGCTGCACGATGTTGGGGCGTGAGCGGAAGACGGCCTAACGGTGTGCGGGACCGTAGCCCAGCTTCATGGAGACGGTTGCGAATGGTCCTCGCCGATACCCCAGGAGCAACAGTGTCCCTAATTTGCTGGGAAGTGGCGGTGCGGTCCCCTACGGCACTGCGTAGGATCCTACGGTCTTGGTGTGCATCCGTGCGTCGCTGCGGTCCGGTCCCAGGTCGACGGGCACGTGCACCTTCCGCCGACCACTGGCGACAACATCGATGTACTGTGGAGACCTCACGCCCCACGTGTTGAGCAATTCGGCGGTACGTCCACCCGGCCTCCCGCATGCCCACTATACGCCCTCGCTCAAAGTCCGTCAACTGCACATACGGTTCACGTCCACGCTGTCGCGGCATGCTACCAGTGTTAAAGACTGCGATGGAGCTCCGTATGCCACGGCAAACTGGCTGACACTGACGGCGGCGGTGCACAAATGCTGCGCAGCTAGCGCCATTCGACGGCCAACACCGCGGTTCCTGGTGTGTCCGCTGTGCCGTGCGTGTGATCATTGCTTGTACAGCCCTCTCGCAGTGTCCGGAGCAAGTATGGTGGGTCTGACACACCGGTGTCAATGTGTTCTTTTTTCCATTTCCAGGAGTGTAGAATAAACACAAGTATTCATCTCACAAAATAACATTACGTAATTAAAATCGAACCCAACAAACAGATTCCAGACGAAAGTAAGAAACACTCCGAAAAATTCAGACTTCACACTGGATAACACAGATAAAAGAAAGCTAACACAGATTAATCCTGCTGAACCTGTCATATGAAGCCAACTAAGGACCACAAACCGAATCTTCCTGTGAGACCAATACTGGATTTCAGGAAACCACCCACTTACAAGCTTATAGGATACATGTTAAAATTACGATCTGAAAATTTTAAAGTACATAAAGACAGAACCATTAAAACATTACACAGCTAACACAACAAATAAAAGACGTAAAAATCCCATACACAGCAACAGTTCTCTCATTTGATGTAGAAAACATGTATTCCAACATACCATTACCAGAAACAACAGAAATCATAGATAAGAACCTGGAAACAAATACTCAAATCCCTGATTAACAAATTAAGAACATACTCACATTAATAAATATCATAACAGAACAAACTTACTTCCAATTCAATAATTAATTTTATTTACAAGGAGTGTTACCAATAGGGTCCCCAGTGTCAGGACCATTAGCAAGTATTTTTATAAACCACATTGAACAGATCATTTCCACAAAAATAGTAGCACAAGCATAGGCCCACTCAGCAAAGAAAACTATCAAAAAGTACTTGACATAATATGCAGACAGCCCAAAACAATGGGCATTGTAACACAGTCACAAAGCTCAAAGCTGAAGAACAAAATTAAAAATAAAATAAAAGCAAAAATCATAAAACCATTGACAATATCACAACAGAACCAAACACAATCACAATCATTCAGTACCATAACAACTACACATAATAATCAGGAAAACGTAAGAGAAAACATATGATGGCATACAGTGCTATACAAACACAAACACACACATAAAATCCCCTACATTTTCAAAAGACGAGGAATAAACATATCATACACAACAGACAATTCTATCTAAAAATACATCCAAAGACTGACAAAAAACAAGGATATATACAGTAAAGCATGTTTGTAACACTTGATATGGCAGATACAAAGGACAAACAGGACGAACATTTGATGTCAGATAAAAAGAACACATGAGACCACGGAAGTATGGGACAAACCACTCCACATTTGCAGAAAACCTAAGAGAATACAATCACAAACCAACTAGTCAAGAAGAAGACATGAAAATAATTAGAATCAACAATAAGACAACACCTTCTAACCCTGCCAGAAGATTACCACACACAGAAACCAAAGCAGAAAAGAAAACCTTATTGAATGATCAAGTACATGTACCAGACAACTCATTGTTTACACAAATAGACAAAATAATAGAGTAACACCACAACACTTGACTATTATCATAATAATAATAATAATAATGGCACCCAAACCCCTTTCCACTCACCTGCTCATGAACCTCTCCGCAAAACATTTAAACCAAAACTAAAAAAAAAGGTTCATGCATGTATTCTGTATAATCTCTCTCACTCTCTCTCTCTCTCTGTCACACACACACACACACACACACACATACAGATATAAACATAACAGAAATGAATGGACCTTAGTTTTCAGCGTGTACTTCGTTCGGTTGGTAACATGTACGTTGATGTAAACGAACCAAAAAGGATGGGATACACAGTGAACTCAAAGTAGTTATGTCTACATTAGTGTCATGTATTTATTAGTGACGGAAAACTGATATGGCATCACAACAAAAATGGCAAACAAAATGAAAAGTGGGAAGAAAAATATTCAAAACACAAAACATTCTTATGTTTCGTAAATAGAGCGGTAGTGCGACTTCCATGTGATCAGACGAGATGAAGCACATGAAGAGCCGTAAGTAATCTCTTATTTACATAAAAAGCGAGAAGTGAACTGTTTTATAATCTACGAATACTATACATCAAAACAAAAGTGTATTTTAACTCTATCATTATAGATCCCACTGATGATACCTTAAAGTGAAGAAAGGTGAAACGTGTCTTGGAGAATAAAGTACAGTGCAGCCAGAAAAGGCGTTTCTTATTTACAAAATAAATGTTCCAGTGGAAGACTTTTTAAGAGAGGTTTACTACTGAAATTTCGAGTGAACACTTTCCGAGAAGTGTCGAACAACATATCAATTCCTCTCAAATGACTACGATGAGAAAATTCGAAAAATTAGAGCTAACACAGCGGCTTTCCGACAGTCATTCTTCCCACGCGTCGTTCACAAGTGGAACAAAAGAGGATCAGTTAAGGGAACCAGTAGTATCGTCCGTCGCACACCGTTAAGTGGCTTGAGGCATGTGATGCAGATCTAGAATGATGTTTCCACAATACATACAGGGTGAACCAGAACTCTGCCGACGAACTTTCAGAGGCTGTTCAGGAATACCTTTCGAGTATTTCGGTATAAGAGACCCACGGTATACGCCAACTCGTTAGAGAGTTATTGCATTTCATTTGATTTTTTTTTGCCCCAGTTAGGTTTTCATCTGTATTGCGATGAAAATAGTGACCAACAGTTCAAATGTCGACGGTTTGCCAAGTGTGCCTTGTTTACTTTAGCTAACGGTACTTGCCGCCAACTGTCTCGCATCGTTGAATACAGCAGCTCCCGTCGAATCAGCCACGTTAAGCAACTCAGGGCGTGGTCGATACTTAGTAACCGCCCGGGCACGTCACGCACTGTCAATTCCTCGGGTGGTGGCTTAAAGTTCCTTATCACCAAACTTTCACGCCAATGTCCTCGTCGGTTGAGGACGGCTCGGCGGCATACTTGGTGCTCTTCGAGAGGGCTAGGTTATCTGTCAGTATCGGGTCTCACCCTCTCCCTTCTCTCGTTGTCTTACAACGCAAACATAAAACCACACAACACATGCACTCATCACAGTGATCCACACTATCAGATACACTTAATACGAGGGGCGTTCAGAAAGTAAGCTCCGATCGGTCGCGAAATGGAAATGACTATGAAAATCCGATAAAGCTTTGCACAGATGGGTAGTGTCTCTAGTATAACCCCAGTTAGCATCACGTCGCTCTTCTCATTTCTGAGCTCGCAGTGAGTGCGTAAAGATGTCTAGAATATAGTGTCTGCCGCCAAGTACGAGGGCCTGGTGAGAAATTTCGCCTGAAGCTATGCAGCTAACATTACATAACTGTCGTGCTGTTTCTTCTTCAAGAAAATTCTGAGCCGCATTCTGCAGGGGCAATGAAGATGCTCCTGCATCGTTTTCAAATGGAAATGTGAGATTACCCACAATACAGTCCGCAATTGTCTCCGCCTGAGTTTCATCTCTGATCACATGAACCGCTGTCTTTGAAGACAACATTTTGACACAGACAACGAGGTGTAGGCCAGCGTGGAGAATTGGCGGAAAGCACTGGCGGCTGCCTTCTATGATGAGGCTATTGAAAAGTTGGTACAACGCTATGACAAAAGTCTAAATCAGAACGGCGACTACGTAGAGAAGTAGCTGAAAGGTATAGCTAATTGTTACAAGTAAAACATTTCTGATGTTCATTCACTGTGGTTTCAATTTGGCAATAAATCGGAGCTTACTTTCTGAACAGGCCTCGTATATGAATCTCACGGACCTCCCCTCCCCATGAACCACGGACCTTGGCGTTGGTGGGGAGGCTTGCGTGCCTCATCGATACAGATAGCCGTACCGTAGGTGCAACCACAACGGAGGGGTATCTGTTGAGAGGCCCGACAAACGTGTGGTTCCTGAAGCGGGGCAGCAGCCTTTTCAGTAGTTGCAGCGGCAACAGTCTGACCTGGCCTTGTAACACTAACCAAAATAGCCTTGCTGTTCTGGTACTGCGAACGGCTGAAAGCAAGGGGATACTACAGTAGTAATTTTTCCCGAGGGCATGCAGCTTTACTGTATGATTAAATGATGATGGCGTCCTCATGGGTAAAATATTCCGGAGGTAAAATAGTCCCCCATTCGGATCTCCGGGCGGGGACTACTCAGGAGGACGTTGTTATCAGGAGAAAGAAAACTGGCGTTCTACGGATCGGAGCGTGGAATGTCAGATCCCTTAATCGGGCAGGTAGGTTAGAAAATTTAAAAAGGGAAATGAATAGGTTGAAGTTAGATATAGTGGGAATTAGTGAAGTTCGGTGGCAGGAGGAACAAGACTTTTAGTCAGGTGAATACAAAGCTATAAATACAAAATCAAATAGGAGTAATGCTGGAGTAGGTTTAATAATGAATAAAAAATAGGAGTGCGGGTAAGCTACTACAAACAGCATAGTGAACGCATTATTGTGGCCAAGATAGACACGAACCCCATGCCTACTACAGTAGTACAAGTTTATATGCCAACTAGCTCTGCAGATGACGAAGAAATTGATGAAATGTATGAGGAGATAAAAGAAATTATTCAGATGGTGAAGGGAGACGAAAATTTAATATTCATGGGTGACTGGAAATCAAGCGTAGGAAAAGGGAGAGAAGGAAATGTAGTAGGTGAATATAGATTGGGGATAAGAAATGAAAGAGTAAGCCGTCTGGTAGAATTTTGCGCAGAGCATAACTTAATCATAGCTAACACTTGGTTTAAGAATCATGAAAGAAGGTTGTATACATGGAAGAACCCTGGAGATACTAAGAGGTTGCAGATAGATTATGTAATGGTAAGACAGAGATTTAGGAACCAGGTTTTAAATTGTAAGACATTTCCAGGGGCAGATGTGGATTCTGACCACAATCTATTGGTTATGAACTGCAGATTGAAACTGTAGAAACTGCAAAAAGGTGGGAATTTAAGGAGATGGGACCTGGATAAACTGAAAGAACCAGAGGTTGAAGAGAGTTTCAGGGAGAGCATAAGGGAACAATTGACAGGAATGGGGGAAAGAAATACAGTAGAAGAAGAATGGGTAGCTTTGAGGGATGAAGTAGTGAAGGCAGCAGAGGATCAAGTAGGTAAAAAGACGAGGGCTAATAGAAATCCTCGGGTTACAGAAGAAATATTGAATTTAATTGATGAAAGGAGAAAATATAAAAATGCAGTGAATGAAGCAGGCAAAAAGGAATACAACCGTCTCAAAAATGAGATCGACAGGAAGTGCAAAATGGCTAAGCAGGGATGGCTAGAGGACAAATGTAAGGATGTAGAGGCTTATCTCGCTAGGGGTAAGATAGATAAAAGAGAAAAGAGAACGACTTGTATGAATATCAAGAGCTCAAATGGAAACCCAGTTCTAAGCAAAGAAAGGAAAGCAGAAAGGCGGAAGGAGTATATAGAGGGTCTATACAAGGGCGATGTACTTGAGGACAATATTATGGAAATGGAAGAGGATGTAGATGGAGATGAAATGGGAGGTATGATAGTGCGTGAAGAGTTTGACACAGCACTGAAAGACCTGAGTCGAAACAAGGCTCCCGGAGTAGACAACATTCCATTAGAACTACTGACAGCCTCGGGAGAGCCAGTCCTGACAAAACTCTACCATCTGGTGAGCAAGATGTATGACACAGGCGAAATACCCTCAGCCTCCAAGAAGAATGTAATAATTCCAATCCCAAAGAAAGCAGGTGTTGACAGATGTGAAAATTACCGAACTATCAGTTTAATAAGTCACAGCTGCAAAATACTAACGCGAATTCTTTGCAGACGAATGGAAAAACTGATAGAAGCCGACCTCGGGGAAGATCAGTTTGGATTCCGTAGAAATGTTGGAACACGTGAGGCAATACTGACCCTACGACTTATCTTAGAAAATAGATTAAGGAAAGGCAAACCTACGTTTCTAGCATTTTTAGACTTAGAGAAAGCTTTTGACAATGTTGATTGGAATACTCTCTTTCAAATTCTGAAGGTGGCAGGGGTAAAATACAGGGAGCGAAAGGCTATTTACAATTTGTACAGAAACCAGATGGCGATTATAAGAGTCGAGGGGAATGAAAGGGAAGCAGTGGTTGGGAAGGGAGTGAGACACGGTTGTACCCTATACCCGATGTTATTCAATCTGTACATTGAGCAAGCAATAAAGGAAACAAAAGAAAATTCCGGATTAGGGATTAAAATGCATGGAGAAGAAATAAAAACTTTGAGGTTCGCCGATGACATTGTAATTCTGTCAGAGACAGCAAAGGACTTGGAAGAGCAGTTGAACGGAATGGACAGTGTCTTGAAAGGAGGGTATAAGATGAACATCAGCAAAAGCAAAACGAGGATAATGGAATGTAGTCTAATTAAGTCGGGCGATGCTGAGGGGATTAGATTAGGAAGTGAGACACTTAAAGTAGTAGAGGAGTTTTGCTATTTGGGGAGCAAAATAACTGATGATGGTCGAAGTAGAGAGGATATAAAATGTAGACTGGCAATGGCAAGGAAAGCGTTTCTGAAGAAGAACAATTTGTTAACATCGAGTGTAGATTTAAGCGTCAGGAAGTCGTTTCTGAAAGTATTTGTATGGAGTGTAGCCATGTATGGAAGTGAAACGTGGACGATAAATAGTTTAGACAAGAAGAGAATAGAAGCTTTCGAAATGTGGTGCTACAGACGAATGCAGAAGATTAGATGGGTAGACTACATAACTAATGAGGAGGTATTGAATAGAAGTGGGGAGAAGAGGAGCTTGTGTCACAACTTGACTAGAAGAAGGGATCGGTTGGTAGGACATGTTCTGAGACATCGAGGGATCACAAATTTAGTATTGGAGAGCAGCGTGGTGGGTAAAAATCATAGAAGGAGACCAAGAGATGAATACACTTAGCAGATTCAGAAGGATGTAGGCTGCAGTAGGTGCTGGGAGATGAAGAAGCTTGCACAGGATAGAGTAGCATGGAGAGCTGCATCAAACCAGTCTCAGGACTGAAGACCACAACAACAACAACATGAATCTCACACTCCGTAAATCAAAGTTGCCAGCGTGCGCGAAGGGAAAGAAAAATATTTCCATTTAGGCGTCTGAACCTGTCCCTCGGGGTCTCCCACCGATCATGCCATACGACTTCACTTTTTACGATACCTGCTGTTGAAAATAGTAATGTCCTCCTTACCTCCTTGCGCTAAGGTTTGCATTCAATACAGTTCGATTCTACCTAGAGCTTTGCTCGCCGACAGTGTTGATTGTGCGTTAACAATGACTGACAGGTCTTTGGATAGGTTTACTGATGAACAGTTGGCCGATGTGCACCTCGCGTGTTGTTTTACCGGGTGCAATGGATGACTAGCACTTTGACTCCCTGCTGAGGTGTTTCCGATAACGGTAAGGACATCACAGTACTTTTGCGTGAGAGTTCTTGCATTAATCTGTTTTGTTCTTGCACGTTTTGGTTATTGCATATTACAGGCCTCTTCACCGTTGTGAAGGTTTTTCCAGAAAAACAAGAGTGACTGCGGTAATTAACCGGACAAATCATAATTACATTATTACTCTGTAACGAGATATTGGAGACTGTGGGTCCTTTATACTAAAGAGTCAGTAAGTATCCCTGAAAAACCTCTGAAAGACTATGGGTGGAATTCTTGTCCTCCCTGCACAAGTAGGATCTTCCAAAGTGCTCTTTACAAATTTGATCATGTATATTTCAGAAACTAGGATAGGTAGAAAAGTGCTGTTCGCGGTACGACATTCGCACATGCCTAAAGTTTTAGTAGCTCTTTAAGTGACTTCACTATGTACTCCCTCTACGACACGTAGGATATCCAAGCGATATTCCAGTTCCTCTAGCTTGTCCTCATTGACGTGTGCAATTGCTGCTCTGATGTGAGCTCACAGATTCTGCAAGTCCTGCATAAGGATCTCGTTGACAGCATCCTTCACAAAGACCAAAACAAAAAAATAATCAGGTTGCATCGGGAGACCTTGGGGACCAAGAAGTGGGTCCTCTTTTGTCCATCCCGAGACCTGGAAATGTGTCGTCAAAAACCTTCCTAACTATCGAGGCCCATTATGGATCGACATCATCCTATTGCAGCATATCAGATTCCAGTTCTTACACCTCTGGAAATGCCAACTTTTCCAACATGTCCAGATAAACAGTCGAGTTTATTGACGGATCTTTATAAGAAAAATGGTATCACCACACGGTCATGAAACATACCACATCACACATTTATCTGCGGACTGTTACGCACAGTTTTCATGGTGAAGAGATCCACATCCTCACACTGTGTCGATTTACCTTCTCAGACACATGAAAGCAAACTTTGTCCATGAACATTACTTTTTGCAGATGAGACTCACAACCTCAGTTGCAGACGCTTTGCACTTTGGCCTCTCATCAAGGTGAAGCGCGTGCAACAGCTGCATCCTGCAGGCATAAAAGTGTAGCACCCTGTAACCGTGGTTGGTCGTAGCTGCAACTGTCAAGACACTTGATGGATTGATTTGCTTGGGCCCCGGATAAATACCTGTTCCACCAGTTCCACATCTGCATAACTCGTGCAAAGACCCCCAGAACTCGTCTTGTTCATCACCCTTCCAGCTTCCTTGAACCTCGCGTACCACTGTCTGATAATCGGGCGTGATGGTGGAGCGCTTCTGTGGAAGGGGTCAGTTTTCTTTAACTGTCCTCCTTTCACTAAGATTTATTTTTGGGCTGTGTACCTCGGTATCAGTAATTGACGATCTGTCATAACAGTCATTTGAGTCAATAGTGGTATCACAGGGTTAACATTATTTGGAAATATTTGATGGATTTTGTAGTGGAAGCTTCATGCTGAGGGTAGAAGTGGCTTTCGCCCGCAGTGGTAGGCAGCGGCTGATCCCTCACACTGTACGTGTTTGCGGGCTGCGCTCGTGTTGTAAAACCTGGAAGAGGAAGAGGAGCAGATGGCTTCGCTTTCAAAGAATTCTGAACTCTAGGGCGACTGTGGACAATCGCCGAGGTGTGGACTCGCCAAGCTACGGCCTAGCTGGTTCCGTGAAGGTCGACTGATTTCAAAGGGACAATGTGGTAGCGTGACATTACCTAGAACCCACTTGCAAAGTAGCAGCGCTTGTAGCTATGGGAACGATGGTGCTAGAAGCCTTAGATGTTGACCGGCCCACGCATATGCCTGGCCTGCAACTTCCTGCACTCATGTTCAGAAAAGACAGAACACCCTAAATGACTAGAGATAGGATGTTCATATTCACATGACATGAACATTAGCCTGTTCCGCAGAAACGATTAGCATTTGAACCATGTCGACCCGCGGGTTGAAGGTCAACATCGATAGGGCTGTGTAACACCATCTATCTGTAAAATGCCCCTTCGTCTTCCGTTGACGCTATAAACGGAAGGTAATGGATCAGAGTGACTTGAGCAGATGTGCAGGATGCCTCGCTGAGGTGTGCGCATACTGTACCGTCAAGTCAGTGAGTTTGAATAAGGGCGCATTATTGGCATGAGAGAATGTGATTGCATCTATCCGGGAAATTCCTGATAGTGTGGGACGAAGTGTTTCGCCAGTGCAAGGCGTGTGTGCCGAATGGTCCGCAGAAGGTCGTAGAACAAGACGAGGTAAGTCAGATCGTCCCCGCCACTTCGTTTTTTCCTCGCCTTCACCCCCTTTCCTTTCCCGTAGTCTGTCCAGGTTGCCCCCCCCTCCCCGCCCCCCCCCTATCTGCCCTCGGCTGTGGTATATCATATTTGTGAAAAATTTTTAGTGCAGTGTTCAAGTGAATGTTCAGTGTTGTTCGTCTTTCCAAAGTGTTGCGAACAGAAACCGTGCTGTCGCTGGGTGTAAATTTTATATCTCTTGCGAACAGAAACCAGACTGTCGCCGTGATTTTTTAATTGTACGTCTATTGTTTTACCTGTCTGCTTCTTATGTATTTTATTAGCATCATCAACCCTTTGTTTTGTGTTTTAAGTTCCACGATTTTCTGCGATTTTACCATTTAAGTCACCAATTTTATCGCCTGTTTTTATTATTTATTATCTTCATCTTTTTAAAACAAATTCTGTAGGCTGAAGAGCGGCGTACTAAGCTGCTGCCAGCCCGCCCCCTTCGGGGGGAATCGAAACTCAATAAAGAAAAAAAAAAAAAAACAAGTCAGATCGCACCACCCATACTACTCCCAGAGCAGATCGACACTTCATCCGAACGGCATTGCAGGACGGGTCTGCGCCCACCTCAGCTCTAGTGTAACTGTGGAATAGCGTAACACATCGTACACTATCAGGTGTGACAGTCCGTCGTCATTTATTACGGCATGAGTGACGTGCGCGTCGTCCACTTCTGCTCCTACATTTGACGAATATGCAGAAACATGCTAGAAGGCAGTGCTGAATGGAACTACGTCACTGGGGAGAGGAATGGCATCAGATAGCGTTTTCGGACGTATCCCGGTTCTGTTTATTTGAGAATGATGACCGCATTTTGGTTCGTCGCAGACAGAGGGAGCCCATCACAGTGACTGCATTCGTACAAGACACACAGCGCCAACTCAAGGCCTTATGGTGTGGGAATCTATTGGTCACAACCACAAATCACAGTTGGTGCGTGCCCAGGGTACTGTGACCAGTGTGACCTACGCGAATGACATCCTGCGTCCCATAGTCATCTCCTTTCTCCACAACATCCCACATACCATTTTCAGAAGGACAAGGCACGACCACATGTTGCAGCAAAAACACGTGCTTCTTTGGTGTCCCAAGAGCTCAGCCTTTTGCCCTGGCCTGCCAGATCAGCAGACCTGTCGCCTGTCGGAAATGTCTGGGATATGGTGAAACGACAGGTCCAGTGCTGTGACCTAATGGCAACCAACGGTGGTGAACTTTGGAACCAGGTGAATACATCATGGATTGCTGTACCACAAGAGACAGTTCGCGGCTTATACCCGTTGATGCCGTCACGGATGGAACAATTCATCAGGACCCGTGGTGGACCCTGTGCGGACAAGGCTGAACCAAGGTGACTGAAATGCTCATTTCTGCAGAACATATTAATGTACATGTCCTGTGAATATGAACGTCCTATCTCTAGTCATTCAAGGCGTCCTGTCCTTTTTTTATGAGGATGAGTGTTCTTTATTTTTGTCTTGTGAGGCTTCGGGCTCGTTTTGGTGGAGAGTAATTTTCGACTGGACGGATGCCTTGTGACGTCTGCGTCACTGAGCACGTTTTCCCGCCGCTGGAGCGGGCATCGGTACTATTGGCTCCATTGTATTAGAGACACGTTGGAAGGAGTTTTGCGTAGGTCGACGTTCCGCATTCGGAGTGCACCCGCCGTTCCAATAGGGTCAGACGGCGTCAGCCGAATTAAAAGGCTTGATTGGGGATTCGGCCAAGAGGCTCCTTGCTCTGTGGCAGCCGGGCCTGCCATTGCAGGTTCATCTCGCACGGTACTTCAACGCAGTCGAAGCGCTGTTGCCTGCCAGCTCCAGAATACAGTTCCTCGTGAGATAAGGTGGCGCTTGTGCGGTTAGGAACTCTGGAGTTCTAGCTTGCTGCAGGTTTTCTATAGGATTCCACTTCATTCAGACTGGTCACTTAAGCGCAACGTCTAGTTTGTCTGAGATTGTTTTGTTTGATAACACTCAGATTTATTTTTGACGTTATCCACTAGTATTTTTTGGTGGGGAAGATTGGGCACTTCTTGACCCTTTTCCCTGACTTGCCAGTTAAGAAAGTTTTGCGATACAAGTTTTTTTTAAGTAATTTCCGCCGCATTGAATATATCTCTCCATCCTCCGAAACAAGTCCCTAAACTAGTTATCCCAAGCCCTCAGAAGCTCCTCATCGCTTGAAACCTACATTCCTTTCAGCTTCATTTTCACATGCGGGAGCTGTACAAAACCACAAGGAGCAAGGTCGGGACTGTAAGGAAGGTGCCCAAGAAGTTTCAGTCCTGTACCCCGCAAATATTCGGTGCATGCTATGGCGCGGTGAGCTGGAGCGTATGGAGGAACCAAGCGTCCGTTCTTGACTTCGGTCGCAGGTTCTTCAAAGATTGGACGAATTTGGGCGGCACTGCTCAGTGTACCACTTAGCTGTGACTGTCTTCTGTGTGTCCAAAACAACACGCTCCACAGTTCCACTCCATTAGAAAAGAAAAGCAGCTATCATTTTCTTCTTTGTTGATGAGGATTTTCTGACAGCTACGGGTACGTCGTCATCTTCAAAGACCCAAACTTTGTTTTGAGTCTTAGTCGACACGTCTTAATAGTAAAGCCGAATTTCTTCACCTAACACGTTATTATTCACATGCTGAAACTGTCCCTTAGAAAATTTCTTTAACGTCTCCCGGCACCAAGTCACACGTTGTGTCATTCTGCAATTCCGGCAGTCCATGCGGTACCCATAGACAACAAAGTTTCTTTACTTGCAAATGATCATGCAGAATCAAACGAATTGCTGGTACGTTTAGCCCTAAGGTATCTTCAGTGTGCTTATACGCTACTCGCCTGTCTTCGTCTAGCACTTTCCCCACAGTATCAATGTTTTCCGTCGGCCTCTGGTGGCCGAGCGGTTCTAGGCGCTTCAGTCTGGAACCGCACGACCGCTACGGTCGCAGGTTCGAATCCTGCCTCGGGCATGGATGTGTATGTCCTTAGGTTGGTTACGTTTAAGTAGTTCTAAGTTCTAGGGGACTGATGACCTGAGATGTTAAGTCCCATAGCGCTCAGAGCCATTTGAACCATTTTTTTTTTCAATGTTTTCCTCCGTAACTGATGACTGTGGCCTTCCTGTTCTAACAGCGTCCTCCAGAGTGAAGTTTCCTCTTTGCAATTCTCTGTAACACCTGAACACACGATGTGAACACACATCACCGAGTAGAAGAGTTGTTTCTTCAAAGCACTGGTCTATGTTTAAGCCACGCGCGAAGCTGTACCGAAGAACTGTCCGAATATCACTTTGTGACCACAATGCCACAGCAAGCACTACAAACCAACAAACCAACCCTGCTAGTGAGCGACGGCTTCCACAGACTTGGCACAGTGGCTACAGTGCAAATATGAAGTAGTCTCAGAACACAGCAACAATCAACCTCCTGTGACTTATTGTTGCGTCGTATTGAAAAACTTTCCTGTGTGTGTGTGTGTGTGTGTGTGTGTGTGTGTGTGTGTGCGTGTGAGGACTGCTTTGTCAGATAGGATTATACATCTTTAGTCAGTATTTTGTGTATCTTTGCCATTCAAGGAAAAGAACTGTAAATTCGTTACACTCTAAGTTTTCGTATTAATTAGGAAAGATTCCCTATGCCATGATTTTGGAGGGGCTGTTCAATTGATTCTTATCTACATCATTTGTGAGAAAGTCCACTCGGTAGGGTCAGCTTTTTGGTTCATTTTCTTCTTTTGCGCGGCAACCGTGGTACGCTTCTGTCAGGAGTCACCTATTATTCCATTCTGTAATCCCAGGACAGGAATGGGTAACTGGAATATGTGAGTAGCCATTTACGACACTGCACGTTCCACTAGAGGAGATGTTGCAAGATCGCACTGTGCTTTGCGGAAATAATAGATGGTTTCGATCTTGTGCCGGTTAAGTGGTTTCCTTTGTCGCATAGCTTTGTTAAATTTCACTGCTGCTGCAACCTGATATTTGAGAAAACGACAGACCTCTTTCGTTTTTGGGGTCCCTTAACCTGGATTACGAACCGTCGGTTCGAATGTGACACTGTCACAAAACATTGAGTCAAAAACTACTAAATTATCGACACTGTCTGCACCCAGAATATGTATTGTCCTATCGATAGTAAAACAGTATTCATTTTTGGCGTAAAGGCCAGTGAGAGTAACGTAAGAAATATACACGAACTTTTTTTTTCAGTCTCTCTTATTATAAATAGACTTTGATTCCAGTTATCTGAGACTCAGTTGTAGCAGTAGTTACTTAGGATAATTAATGTTATAGTTCGAGCGAATGTACAAACAACGAGATTTATTTCAGCATTAATCTATGCGTTTTGTGGTTTCTGTACCACTGTGTGAGACGTGCAACTGCGTTGTCTGCGTCGTCGTGTTTATTTTGGAGGGTTATATTGACTTCTCTTTTCATGTTCATTCATATTAGACAGGATTCAAGTGCTACGATTTTCTCACGAACTTCGTGTGTATTATTTATGTATGTTCACGAGGAGCAGGGAGAAGGCTGAGCGTGATAGGTGCGTCCGGAATCCCTTTGAGGATGGGATCACAGAGGGAAAGTAGAATTCACACATCGCAAGACGAGATTAATTTCTGTCCGCAGCGACACAGCCGTCGTGAGAACTGCCCCAGTAGAACAGTACCACGCAGAAGTGTGCAGGGTTGTTCTGTAGATAATAGTTTTGCCGATGATGTCGTTGTTCACAGACTAGTTAACGCTGTACTAAATACAAATTTTTTCTCACGTGGTGTAAGAGTTGGATCAGTCTCACCGCCTCCTGGTTCTAGTGAGCGTAATGTACGATGGGCGTCACCTAAACGCAACACGGAGCCTGAGTCCAAAATAGAGATGCTTTTAAAAATATTTAGTGGCTAAAGAGTTCGGCTGGACCTGTGTGTCAAATCCGATCTTTACATCTCACTGTGCCATCTGTTCTGGAGTGACCATTTTCGTCAGTATCTAACCTGCAAAAACAAAAATCAAACAAAACTTTAGGTATGTCTGATCATTATTTCGTGACTTGTATCTTTCTACATACTTTCGTTTATAATATATACTTGATCAAATTTGTAAAACTGATGAGAAGGATTGAGGAAAAGTAAAGGCTCCGTTAAGCTTTTTAAAAGATACGTACGTCTTCATTTTTCATGCCTACGTATTTGAAGTCGTTAGAGGGCACCGAATTGTAGCGTGTAGCATAGCGGTGTGTAACGTAACTACGTCGGCGAGTGAAAAACAGTAAGGTGTAATCTAGTTTCTAATTTGAAGAGTTCTTCCAAACATGCAGCACCCTGTCCATGAGTATTACATTGCCAGACCACACATGATTGCTGCGACATCTGCAACAACCTGGCTCCTTCGGTACACTGCCATCGACCATCCTCCATATAGTCCCGACTTCGCTCCATTCTTCCTTCGTCATTTGTTTCCAAAACTTAAAAACCGCCTTTGAAGCCTCACTTTGATATTGATTAAGCGGTACAATCGGGGACGAGGTTGTGACTCCATCAACAAATTAAAACACTCTAAAGTGACGGTATAAGAAACTGGTCCTCTTTTGGAGAAATGAGTTCGTTGTAGGGGAATTACCTTGGAGAATAAATATGTAGACATGAAGAATAAAGATGTAGAATGTTACAACGTTTGTTTTATTTAAAAAGCTTCCAGAATTTTCACATAAGAAATTCGGAGGCATTGTTTTTCAGCACACCCTCGTATGTATATAAAAGGTAGTGCAAGAGTTACTATACACTTATCTAACATTGTAACTTAATTTCTGTTATAGGACGGCTCTTACAGAATATAAATACTTTTGGATTAATGGAGACCACTCACCGAAAAGCAGAAGAGTTGTATGAGACCTGCGTTTCTCCTGGCGTATACAACTTTCAAATAACTTCCGGGAATTCAGCCAGGTAACACTTTCAGCGACCGCCGATATTTCGGCGGGAGAACACCCCGCCATTTTCAAGGCAAACTGCAACGGACAGGCGGCGTACATGCAAATTTAATACCTCGGTTCTCCGACAGAAGCAGGAAAGATAACACACACACACACACTGAACACTAGTGCCACCAAAGATGACCAAAGTCAGAGCTATCGATAGTGAGACTATGAATTCGCAGGTGAGGCAGCATTGACTCTGTTCCTCTGTTTTTTGACAAGGGAGAGAGCCGGATTCCAAACAGAGTTTGAACAGAAACCTCCATCCCTGTTAACGAGGTTGCTCGCTAATTTAATCTCAACTGCCTCCCTAATGACACTGTCCCAATAGCTGGACGTGCATGCCAATATCTCGGTGTTATTATATAACATGGGGTGACCAGTATCCAAGCAATGTTCGGCAATAGCAGATCTATTTGGCTGCTGTAATCGTGTGTGCCGTTTATGCTCAGTACATCTGTCCACCACGGTCCTGATAGTTTGAGCAATATATGCCATGCCGCAGCTACAAGGAATACGATATACACCCGCCTTACGCAGTCCAAGATCATCCTTAACGGAACTCAAAAGTGCTCTAATTTTAGATGGAGGTCGGAAAACACATTTCACATCGTATTTCCGTAAAATACGACCGATCTTATTGGACGTGTTTCCTACGTAAGGCAAAAAGGCAGTAGACTTAGGTGTTGACTCAGAATTATCATCAATCAGCCGATGTACAGTTGGTCGATAGCGCAACGCACGTTCAATCTGTCTATTACTATAACCATTTTGACGAAATGTAACTTCAAGATGGGACAGCTCAGCTGGCAAAGTCTCAGCGTCCGAAACGACATGTGCCCTGTGTACCAAGATACGAAGTACCCCTTCACGCTGAGCCGAATGGTGACAACTATTAGCTTGTAAGTACAAGTCGGTGTGAGTACGTTTCCTGTAGACTGCATGTCCCAATGATCCATCATCCTTCCTCCTAACCAACACGTCGAGAAAGGGAAGGCAACCATCCTCTTCCACCTCCATCGTAAAATGAATGTTCGGGTGGATCGAGTTCAGATGTTCTAGAAAGACATTCAGATTCTCCCTACCGTGAGGCCAAACAACGAAGGTATCGTCAACGTATCTAAAGAAACAGGCGGGTTTTAAAGGCGCCGACTCCAATGCACGTTCCTCGAAGTCTTCCATAAATAAATTTGCGATCACAGGAGACAACGGACTACCCATCGCAACTCCATCTGTCTGCTCGTAATACAGGTCATTAAATAAAAAGTAAGTGGATGTCAACACATGCCTAAAGAGATTAGTTAAATCAGCAGCAAACCTGGCTTCAATTAACCGCAACGAATCAGACAGAAGAACACGAGTGAAGAGAGAGACCACATCGAAACTCACTAAAATATCAGAGTCATTCAGCCTCAGTCCCTCCAAACGACGTAAAAAATCAGCTGAGTTCCTGATATGATGTTCACACCTTCCAACTTGTGGACTCAACAGAGAAGCAAGATGCTTGGATACACGATATGTCGGAGCGCCGATGTTACTCACTATAGGACGGAAAGGAACCCCTTCCTTATGAACCTTTGGAAGGCCATATAACCTAGGGGGAACGGCACTATAGGTGTTAAGCCTCTTGATTGTGTCCTGCGACAAACCACTTTTCTTCTGGAGGCTGTTGGTCTTTTTCTCAACACTTTTCGTGGGGTCAGCATCGATTCTGCGATACGCTGAATCAGATAGTAAACGTTGCATCTTTTGTACATAATCATGTTTATTTAAAACAACGGTGGCATTGCCCTTGTCAGCAGGTAAAATAACAATACTGGGATCAACTTTGAGAGAGCGTAAAGCAGCCCCCTCTGCTGCTGTTACATTACTCTTGGGTGGACGAGCCCTAGTCAAAACACGGCATGCCTCCCTCCTAACTTCCTCTGCAGCATCAGGAGGTAGTTTGCAAACTGCCTGTTCAATTGAACTAATAAAATCAACTACCGGCAAATTCTTCGGAGTGGGTGCAAAATTTAAACCCTTCCCTAGCACGGATAAGGTTGCGTCGTCAAAAGATTTCTCTGTGAGATTTATCACAGAACGTCGAGATATAACATCCGACTCCGCGCGATGAAAACGTTCAAACTTTGCCAAATGCCGGGCAGTAACGGAGTTGTACTCCCAGTCAGCTTGGGTCCATGAGGCACCGTCCAACCAATCCCAAGTGAAATCAGACACTTCAAATGCAACCATTAAATGAAAACGATACAATTCTTTGGAAACAGAATCCAAACGTCGACGAGTAAAACGAATCCTTTCGCGAACAAGAGCCAAGCCAGCACGTTGCTTGATACGATTGGCGGCAGGAGAATTAATATGGTGCACAACCTTAGCAAATGTTGGGACATGATTTTCATCACGACACCTCAATAAAAACGACAAAGCACATTGCAGTCTAACTCGACAACTACGAAGTTTATCCAACTTACGTAAACACCGATACATTTCCTCCCCGTAGAGGTAAACAATGTGAGACCTGAGTGTTTACGTGTGTGTTATCTTTCCTGCTTCTGTCGGAGAACCGAGGTATCAAATTTGCATGCACGCCGCCTGTCCGTTGCAGTTTGCCTTGAAAATGGCGGGGTGTTCTCCCGCCGAAATATCGGCGGTCGCTGAAAGTGTTACCTGACTGAATTCCCGGAAGTTATTTGAAAGAAGAGTTGTATAGTCGACAGGCACCCGCAAAAGAAAGAAAACTCTGAAATCCATCAAGATTTATTTCTTCTGTGTGTGCCTACCGATAACTCAACATTTCCGCTTTTTGATGAGTCGTCTCCTTTGATGCAAAAGTATTTATGTTAATTTGTAATAATTTGAACATGATAGCCGGTCGTAGTGGCCGAGCGGTTCTAGGCACTCAGGTTCGAATCCTGCCTCGGGCATGGATGTGTGTGTTGTCCTTAGGTTAGTTATGTTTAAGTAGTTCTAAGTTCTAGGGGACTGATGACTTCAGCAGTTAAGTCCCATAGTGCTCAGAGCCATTTGACCCATTTTTTGAACACGATACAGAGCTACCAACAAATTACAGTACATATCACTTCTTTTTATATTCAAATTGTCTCCCTTCTACATTAACACACCGTTGAAGTGTCCTTGGAACACTCTCTTTTACTATTATATTATTATTATTATTATTATTATTATTATTATTATTATTGTCAGAGTGCATCACGTCGCACAACTGTCATATGAATCGATCGTTTTCCAACATTAATTCAAACTATTTTATTCCCACATCAACCAGTGATGTACTGTCCAGCAACGCTCTGCTGCCCAACATAATGGTGATCGTGTAGCAATCGACAGCAGTCTCGTTGACGAGTTCCTACTCATTGGCCTGTCAGCAATGTCAAAAGACATCGCTGACGCTGCCGTTGCTCAGCAATGTTATGCCGTCCTTCCAGCATTGATGTGGCCTCTGCTCCAACTAATCGATGCCAGTTGCGTTCGATGAATACATCGCTGAAATTTTAACGGCGCTACACACGTTCTATAACGACGTACATAGCACCCACCTAGATACATATGTATCAACATTCCCTTACCTCCGCTCCCTAATGCTTCCTTCCATTACCAAACTGAAAATATCTTAAGACCTCAGGATGTGTCATTCCAACCAATCCCTCGTTTCAGTCTACTTGTATCATGAATTGCTTTTGTCCCCGGTTCGACACGGCATCTCCTTATTAATTGTTCGATCTATCCATAAAGTCTTCAGCTTTCTTCTGTAGGATCACATTTCAGAAGATTCTATTCTTTTCTTATATGAACTATGAGTCGTCCACGTTACATCCGGGTTACGTATGCATGTGACCTTTACAAGACGACTGGATGTTGTTTTGAATGCCATCGGCTTGTAGCGTTCTTTATAAAAGATTTGTGTTTTTGTTTGACAATGAATATGCAATGCGTAATGTTTGTCTTACGAAAATTTACTGTGTGATGTTTTGTTGAGCAAATGACTTAATCAGAAAACTAATACGCAGTTTTCATAGTGAAATAAACCCTTCAGAAATTTACCCAGTCTCGTGAGCATCGACTTCTACGGCCCTGTTCAATAAACTGATAAAATCCCCTATGCAAATAAACAATGAAATAAAATCTTCCTTAGCTCTATAGTCGCAACGGATGTAATCGTGGTGTTCTGTTTTCTCCACAGTAGGTATATACGGATCGTTTACATTGCCCATGGCAATTAATACTGTTACTTAAAGGTAAAGCAACTGGAACAAATTTGTAAGGTAATGAAATTTTGTATATTTAGTTTTAAGTACGCAGCAACGCAATACGGTTTTCGCTAATTTTACAGTGCAAACATTTGAATGTAGGAACCAAGTATTTTTAATATTTAATGTATGGGTCGATTAGGTATACCCGATTGGTAATATTTTGTGTGTTTTGTAATCCTGATACAGAGAAGTTAAATTTTGGAATCTATTCTGTCAAACGATGTCAGACTTTTTGTCATGTAACAATCTAAGTGTTTTTAATTACAACAGTAAATGAGAATTGTAGAGCAGTTGAGAAGTTCACTGATTTTGAAGTGAATACAAAATGTCTCATATCAGAATTTGTGGAGGAGAAACTTTATTTTGAATATAATTTTCAAACTGAAGCATTTGGTCTTACGATAACCCCTTATCAGTACCTCATCCTCTTCCATGTCGTGTTTATTTGAACCCAATGAATATTTTTTTAAAAAAGAAATAATTTTTCAATCAGAGTCAGGAAAATATTAATGTCAATATCCCGTATTTTCACTGAACATTTTCAAGGTTATTAATTTATCAACCAATCTACTGCTATTATTTGTATGAGTATGTGTCACGGCCGGCATTGCACTTCGCTGTGCCAAGATAAAATATTTTCTATGCCCACTGTGGAGAGAACAGAATACCAAGATTACATCAGTTGCGACTCTGCATCTACATCTACATCCATACTCCGCAAGCCACCTGACGGTGTGTGGCGGAGGGTACCCTGAGTACCTCTATCGGTTCTCCCTTCTGTTCCAGTCTCGTATTGTTCGTGGAAAGAAGGATTGTCGGTATGCTTCTGTGTGGGCTCTAATCTCTCTGATTTTACCCTCATGATCTCTTCGCGAGGTATACGTAGGAGGGAGCAATATACTGCTTGACTCTTCGGTGAAGGTATGTTCTCGAAACTTTAACAAAAGCCCGTACCGAGCTACTGAGCGTCTCTCCTGCAGAGTCTTCCACTGGAGTTTATCTATCATCTCCGTAACGCTTTACTAAATGATCCTGTAACGAAGCGCGCTGCTCTCCGTTGGATCTTCTCTAACTCTTCTATCAACCCTATCTGGTACGGATCCCACACTGCTGAGCAGTATTCAAGCAGTGGGGGAACAAGCGTACTGTAACCTACTTCCTTTGTTTTCGGATTGCATTTCCTTAGGATTCTTCCAATGAATCTCAGTCTGGCATCTGCTTCACCGACGATCAACTTTACATGATCATTCCATTTTAAATCACTCCTAATGCATACTCCCAGATAATTTATGGAATTAACTGCTTCCAGTTACTGGCCTGCTATTTTGTAGGTAAATGATAAGGGATCTATCTTTCTATGTATTCGCAGCACATTACACTTGTCTACATTGAGATTCAATTGCCATTCCCTGCACCATGCGTCAATTCGCTGCAGATCCTCCTGCATTTCAGTACAATTTTCCATTGTTACAACCTCTCGATACACCACAGCATCATCTGCAAAAAGCTTCAGTGAACTGCCGATGTCATCCACGAGGTCATTTACGTATATTGTGAATAGAAATGGTCCTATGTCACTCCCCTGCGGCACACCTGAAATCACTCTTACTTCGGAAGACTTCTCTCCATTGAGAATGATATGCTGCGTTCTGTTATCTAGGAACTCTTCAATCCAATCACACAATTGGTCTGATAGTCCATATGCTCTTACTTTGTTCATTAAACGACTGTGGGGAACTGTATCGAACGCCTTGCTGAAGTCAAGAAACACGGCATCTACCTGTGAACCCGTGTCTATGGCCCTCTGAGTCTCGTGGACGAATAGCGCGAGCTGGGTTTCACACGATCGTCTTTTTCGAAAACCATGCTGATTCCTACAGAGTAGATTTCTAGTCTCCAGAAAAGTCATTATAGTCGAACATAATACGTGTTCCAAAATTCTACAACTGATCGACGTTAGAGATATAGGTCTATTGTTCTGCACATCTGTTTGACGTCCCTTCTTGAAAACGGGGATGACCTGTGCCCTTTTCCAATCCTTTGGAACGCTACGCTCTTCTAGAGATCTACGGTACACCGCTGCAAGAAGGGGGACAAGTTCCTTCGCGTACTCTGTGTAAAATCGAACTGGTATCCCATCAGGTCCAGCGGCCTTTCCTCTTTTGAGCGATTTTAATTGTTTCTCTATCCCTCTGTCGTCTATGTCGATGTCTACCATTTTGTCATCTGTGCGACAATCTAGAGAAGGAACTACAGTGCAGTCTTCCTCTGTGAAACAGCTTTGGAAAAAGACATTTAGTATTTCGTCCTTTAGACTGTCATCCTCTGTTTCAGTACCATTTTGGTCACAGAGTGTCTGGACATTTTGTTTTGATCCACCTACCGCTTTGACATAAGACCAAAATTTCTTAGGATTTTCTGCCAAGTCAGTACATAGAACTCTACTTTCGAATTCATTGAACGCCTCTCGCATAGCCCTCCTCACACTACATTTCGCTTCGTGTAATTTTTGTTTGTCTGCAAGGCTTTCGCTATGTTTATGTTTGCTGTGAAGTTCCCTTTGCTTCCGCAGCAGTTTTCTAACGCGGTTGTTGTACCACGGTGGCTCTTTTGCATCTCTCACGATCTTGCTTGCCACATACTCATCTAACGCATATTGGACGATGGTTTTGAAATTTGTCCACTGATCCTCAACACTATCTGTACTTGAGACAAAACTTTTGTGTTGAGCCGTCAGGTACTCTGTAATCTGCTTTTTGTCACTTTTGCTAAACAGAAAAATCTTCCTACCTTTTTTAATATTTCTATTTACGGCTGAAATCATCGATGTAGTAACCGCTTTATTATCGCTGATTCCCTGTTCTGCGTTAACTGTTTCAAATATTTCGGGTCTCTAGAGGTAAGGCAATTTTTTTTTATTTCATTGTTTATTTGGATAGGAAATTTTATCAGTTTATTGCACAGGGCCATAGAACTTAGACCTCATGAGAATGGGTAAATTTCAGAAGGATTTATTTCATTATGAAAACTGCGTATTGGTTTTGCACATTAAGTCATTTGCTCAACAACACACCAGAAAGTAAATATGCGTAAGACAAACATTACACATTGGATATTCATTGGCAAACAAAAACACCAAAACTTGTATAAAGAACGTTACAGGTCTTGCTACATAATATTAGGCATGGTAACGCCTAACGGAATGGTTCCATAGGAAAGTAATCACCACGCCCGTAAAACATTTGTACCACTAGTAAGAGTTTTGTAGGATGCAGTTGGCTGCTGACAGATCCACAAGCGCCATCACTCTTGCACTTCCTTGTCCGACAGAAACCAATGTCCATCCCACGTCCTTCCTCAGGTCGTCAAAGATGTGGAAATCACACGATGAAATATCCGGACTGTACGGAGGAAGCTGCAGTGTTTCCGATCCACATTGCTAAAGCGTAATCTTCGACCGATTGGCAGTATGAATGTGGGAGCTCTCGTGCAACAGAATCTATTCTGACAACCCTAGGGTAAACGGTAAAGACAGCATTGGAAACATCTTACATCTTCCCCGCCAAAGAAATCCAAAGTTGTTCACACAACTGCCGGTGAGGCCATGATTACCTCAGTCTTCGACTGCAGGGGCTCTTTGCTCGTCCAGTTCCTCGAGCATGGAAGCATAATCAGTGTGCAGCGCTATGAAGACACTTTGCAGAAACTTGCGAAGTGGCATTAGTCACAACGCCCAGGAATGCTGTTGGACAGAATGGTCCTATTGCTCGATAACGCCTGCCTACACTGCCACTCGGACGAAGGATACACTTCAACGATTTGGTTGAGAAACACTGTAATATTCTCCAGATCTTCCACCATGTGACTTTCACTTCTTTGGCTATCTGAAGAAAACATGCATGGACGTCAGTTTGAGCCAGACGAAGAAGTGGAAGAGTGCGTGCGGTTTTGGAATCGTCAACAGCTGACCGCTTTCTACGAGAAAGGAATATCGACCGTCTCCCAGTTGGATAGACGTGTTGATGCATGTGGTGATTATGTTTCAGGGTCCCCTCGTGGCGGGTGTTCTGTTTTCATTTCACTGACCCTGATATAAGCAGGATGTCTCTCCTAAGGGATGTAAGGTGCATTTTCAATGTTGTTTCGGCACTCTTTATTGCAATGTGTGTCTGAACTCAGCGCAGACAAATACTGCTCATTACGTCTTCCACGCCAAGCGCCAAGCGTCGATCAAAAGAGCCGGTTTGTCTCCCGTCGCGAACAAAATGACATTTAAAGTGGAATTTTATGTGTATTTCACAAAGCGTTTCCCAATTAGTCTTGCGCGATATTCTTTTTATCGATGTGTATTAACAGGAACAGAGAAACACGAAAAGTAACTAATACTCCAGCAGCGGCAGCACCACACTGGCCCACACTGACTCCCACCATCACGCATCTGCGCTGCTCAGTGGCTACTGGAGTACAGAGTGTTCTTCGTCTTTTGCTGTTCCTGTTAACACAAATCTATAAAATGAATAAAACAGCCGACTTATTATGGACCGCTCTATCCAACAGAAACGTAAAACTCCACTTTAAAAATCATTTTGTATGGAATGGGAATCAATCCGACGTTTCCGTCGACGCCGGTCGTCGTATTAAACACTTGATGAGATAGATTTGTTGACTTTACATGGGACAAAAACAAAATAACAAATACCTGCCAAAAAGCGAGAGAAAATTCGTCTGACGACCCATATATATGGGTTCTTTATATAAATATATTCCTGCGAACATCTGAAAGACACACACACACACACACACACAGTGAGTGAGTGTGTGTGTGTGTGTGTGTGTGTGTGTGTATGTCTTTCAGATATTCACGGGAGTATATACTTACTTACTTATCGCGAATGGACCCAGAAGGATCACGCAAAGCTTTCTGACGTCGTTTCTTCCATATTTCTTTCATTCGTTCTCCATGTTTTCTTTTTCTTTCCTCTGTCCATTTTGTTCCTGGTCTCTTTAGTGCTTCCTTCTCCGACAATACATTCCACTTTTCCACTTATTTCTAAAAGTTTTTCTATCTTTGACATCTTTAAGTTCAATATTTGCTTTTTGTAAATCTAATTTTACTTGGCTAATCCATGGTGTTGTTGATTTGACTTTTTCTATGTAAGTGAGAATTCTGTTGGTGAATCGTGTGGGGGGAAGTCTAGTGACATGTCCATAAAATTTTAATCTTCGCCTTCTTATGTCTGCTGCCAGGTTTGATATAGTTTCTGTGGTTCTTCTTGATTGTATCCGGTATCCTACTTCTGTTAATTTTGGACCTAAAATCTTTCTCATAATTTTTCGTTCTTCTTTTAGTATTTTTTCTAAATCACATTTTGTGTGGAGTGTGAGCGTTTCACTAGCATATAGTGCTGCTGGCTTAATTACTGCGCAGTAGTGTCTGATTTTTGTGTTCGAGGAGATGCATTTTTTATTGTATATTTCATGTGTCATACCATATGCTCTCTTCATTTTCTGTTGTCTGATCTTCTGTGCAACTTTCTCTCCTCCAGTTGGCTCCAAAATTTCACCTAGGTATTTAAAATGTTTTACTCTATTTATTTTTCCATATTTTGTGTTCAAACTGTGTATATGGAATTTTGTACAGAAAAATTCTGTCTTTTGAAACGAAATTTGTAAACCTACTTTATCCGCGCATTCCTTAAGGATCTCTATTTGTTTGGTGGCGATTTCTTCATCATCTGCAAGTATGGCCAAGTCGTCCGCGAATGCTAAACAAGATATCTCCACGTTGTCTTTGGTTCTACCAAGATGGATTGGTTTCCAGTAGGATTGATTTTTTAATTCTTTTTCCCATTCCTTAATGACTTTATCCAGGACTATATTAAACAAAAGTGGAGATAGCCCGTCACCTTGACGTACTCCAGTTTTTATGAGAAAAGGTTCAGAGATTTCTCCCCTGAATTTAACTTTAGATACAGTGTCTGTCAGTGATTCTTTCATAAGCCTTAGTGTTTTGGAGTCAAGTCCAAGTTCCTCTAAAATGTTAAACAAAGATTTCCGGTCAATTGAGTCATAGGCTTTCTTAAAATCTACAAATGTACAAATTATGGGGGCATTTCTAATTGCTTTGTGTTTTAATATTGTCTTTAAATTAAATATTTGTTCTATGCATGAGCGACCGGGGCGGAAGCCTGCTTGATAATCACCAATTTGGCATTCCAGCTGCTCTTGTGTTCTTTTCAGCAGGCATGTTGAGAGAATTTTGTAGGTGACTTGTAAAAGTGAGATTCCCCTGTAGTTATTGACATTTGTTCTGTCTCCTTTTTTATGTAACGGGTGAATAAGGGCACATTTCCACTCCTCTGGTAATTTTTCTGTTTCTCATATTTTTGTTATTATTTTTGTGAGCTCTTGCAACGTCTTTGGTCCTAGGTTTTTTAATAGCTCTGCAACAATGCCATCTTCGCCAGATGTTCTATTATTTTTTAAGTTTGTAATGTGACATTTGATTTCTTCCTGTGTTGGTGGTAATGAATCCGGTTGAGCGTTGGCATAGATTTCTTTGGGAAACCTTAAACTAGGTTCTGGGCAATTTAGTAGGTTGAAAAATATTGAGCCAATACTTGACAGTTTTCCTGGTTTGTTAGGGCTAATTTACCATCTGGTTTTCTGAAACATAAATTTTGAGGGATATATCCTCGTATTTTATCTGCGAAAGTTCTGTAGAAGTCTCTTGTATTATAGTTTTGGAAATTTTCTTCTATGGCATCCAGTTGTGCCTTTGTGTACTTCCTTTTTGCTTGCCTAATACATTTTGAAACCTGTTTTCTAACCTCGTTAAATAAATGTAGACTTTCTTGTGATTTTTTACTGTTATATTCTTGAAATGCCTTTTTTCTCCTTTCCAATGCATTTTCACAGTCCGAATCCCACCAAGGGTGTTTGAATATCTTTTTCAAGGGAATAGTTTCCTTAGCTATTCGCGTGATTTTAGAATGAAATTCTTCCCATGTGTTTGCCTTTTCCTTCTCCCATTCTTCTTTTACTTTAGATTCTTTAATCTTCTTGGTGTCATATTTCTGTATTTCTGTTTTCTTCTGATGACTTCTTCGTGCTGTAAACTTGATTTTAATTCTAGTTAGGTAATGGTCTGAATCAATGTTTGCTCCTCTGCGTACTTGGACGTCGTAAATTTCTTTTTGTGCTGGGTATGAAATCGCCACATGATCTATTTGAAACTCGCCAATTTGTTGTATAGGAGATCTCCATGTCTTTTGTTGTCTTGGACATTTTCTTAGAGATGTTGACATTATCTTCAGGTTATTCTGCTTACATAGTTCGACGAGCCTTGTACGATTTTTATTGGTAAATTTATGTGCAGGATATTTGCCTCCGGTTTTTTGGTGGATTTTCTCTCTACCCATTTGGGCATTAAAATCGCCGAGTAGAACTTTTGTATCATCTTTTGGAATCCTGGCCATTATATTCTCCAAATTTTCCCAGAACTTTTCTGTTTCTATGGGGTTTTTCTTGTTGTCTCCGTTTGTGGGAGCATGAACATTAACCATTGTGTATGTTTTGTTGGCACATTGTAAGCGCATCTTCATTATCCTATTATTTACGGGAGTAACTTCCTTGATGGAGCTGAGCACGCTCTTGTGTATGATAAACGCCATCCCGAGATGGGGGGCTCCTCTTCCGATTCGTTTATCCGTCTTGCTCTTAAAGATGCGATAGTTGCCATAATCTGATGTTTCTGCATCTGTAAAACGTGTCTCCTGTAAAGCTAGTATTACTATCTTTTGCTTTTCAAGTTCTGTTGTAAGGTTTAGAAGTTTTCCTGGTTGGATTAATGTATTTATGTTAAAGGTTCCAATGTATGTAGGTAGTATATAGATATATGTTTGTGTGTGTATGTATGTGTGTGTGTGTGTGTGTGTGTGTGTGTGTCTTTCAGATGTTCATAGGAATATATTTGTATAAAGAACCTAGATTTTACTGAAATGAGTATAACTTCAATCTCAGTGGACATCTTTATTGTATCATCTTTTTAAATACACACATATCTTTGTTTTAAGTTTTTGACATGTAGTTTCCCAAATTTAAAAGTTGTTATCACTAAACTTCCGTACTCTACTAGGTATTTTCAGTAACAATCATAATTTCGTTACATAATAGTACTGAGAAGTAATCATTATATGATTAATATTCATCTGTTTCACAGAAATATGTATACATTCTATGTTATTGTTTTATTAGTGCTACATACAGAAGACCGTTTGACTGCACATCTACATCTGAGATAGATAAACCAACGCATCGATGGAGCCACATAATCGGAAATGTGTTCATGTATGATTCAAAATAAATTTACTTTCTCCTAGAGGCAGCATTAATAACAACTTTAATTTGAAATACTGTGTGCGTCGTAATTTATGGAAATAAGGCTTGTAGTTAACCCTTTGTTCTTCATAATAGAGCGCAAATTTTCGCCCTGTATCGTATAAAGTGTTAGTTTATCATGATTTCCACTTATATAATGACGCTGTGAACTTTAAGTTATGTAAATTACATGACCTTGCTTCGTAGGTTATTTGATTTACTTAGCATAGCTCCTAAATCTTTTTTTTGCTGAAATAAGCTGTAAATTAACCAGGTGTTGCCTCGTTAACACAGTAACAACTCTATTTCTCGACCAATATTTTATGAGCCGGACATTCTAGGGCCTTGAATGAATGTAAAAGAGTTTCTCATTTGAAATTTATGTATTAAGTGAGCAGAAAATAGTTAAATAATTTCCGTTGTACGAAACCTGTTCTTCCTAAAAGAATTTTGGGACGGATTAAGTGTTGTATTACTTTATTGGCAACCAAGGATAAGAAAATACGATTTTTCTAATTTCTACAAGTATTTCTTTTTTTCAAGAAGAAATCTGTTTAATAATTAATTAATGAAGCTGTATCAGTTGCTTTTTCAATACTTGTCTGATTATTATAGAGGTAACGAATTCAGTGTTTCGTTTAATTATTTTCATTATTTCCAAGCATATAACTTTTCCCTTTATAATAGTGATCAGCTATCGTTCAAAGCGGCGCTTAGTCCATTAGTCTTAAGGTGTTACACGTGTTTCTTCAGTAAAACATTATCGTCTCGGACAAAATACGGTCATCTCAACAAACTGCCGTCAACGGTAATTGTAAAGAAGGGACTATTTTCCTATAATTATATAATTATAACAGTTTCAGTAGTAACTGGAAAACTATTTTTCAAATATTTCTATAGTAATTTACACATCGTTTGAGATTTATCCAGCTTATCTGGTTAGCTATGCATAGCATACAGGGTGTCCCATTTACATTGACCATTCTAAGCAACATTTTGTAGAGAAGCGAAATAAACAATGTATCAAATAAATGTTTATTTACCAGGGGGATATTAAGAAGAATGAGTACCCTTCTTGTAACCTTGTTCGCTGCTGACATATGAACATCAGCAAGTTTTTTTTTTTAGATAGCGCACTATACTTATTATTTGGTAGTCCATTTCCTCTCCCGGAGACCTGTTCAAAAACATATCACAGTGTTCCATTCACGCAAACATGACGTTATGAGAAACTTAACACAAGGTTTACATTGACACCCCTTCACTACCACAGGATGCAGGCAGCTGGAGTAATCTAACTCATCTACTTGTTGGAGTTGACAGCAAACTGATGGAAACTCACGCAGAATACACTAGCTGAACAGTACACGACTCTAGAAATCATTTCTATGTAATTACTGGCGTCAGTGTAATGGTGACGTTTCAGAATTCAATGTCAACGAATTTTACGAATGCCAGTCACTTGCTCAAGCTTTCGTGTGATCACTTGTCGATTCACTATAGCAGAAGCGAGAACAGTAACTTTTGCGTCATCGAATGTACGAGTTCGGCATCAAATGCATAGCCTTGGTTTAAAACTTTCTGCTTCCTTATGCGTCGCAACAAGACGAGAAAACATTCGTACTACATGAACCGATATTGTAAATAAGAAAACATTATTGTAGTTAAGACACATAGTAATTATTGACATTAGCTGCCAGTGGACATTGATTTAAATCACTGGGGAAAGTTGAAAATTTGTGCCGGACTGTGATTCGAACTTGAGTCTCTTGCTTACTAGGCAGGTGCACTGACCAATACACCTTCCAAACACAGTGGTCAGGATAACTGCATGGACTACCCCAGCCTGCCTCCTGCCAGACCTAAATTCTCAACTTATCCACACTATACTGATGTAGTGCCCTTACCTATTATCCTCATTACTCGTGGCATTTCGCCTATTCCCTTAAGTGTTTGATACCTACGTGCATCTGTTCTGAAGGACTTGTCCGAAAGAACGGACACCATTTTAATCCTTCAGCCTCTATGAATCAAGACACAAAGGAATTAAAGACATTAGCTGCCAGTGGGCATTGATTTAAATCAGTGGGGAAAGCTGAAAATTTGTGCCGGACCGGGATTCGAACCTGAGTCTCCTGCTTACTAGGCAGATATGCTGACAACTACGCCATCCAGACACAGTAGTCATCACATCGAACATGTCCGAAAGAACAGACACCACATATATAATGAAGGTGAGGATGGTCAATGTTCCCTTCTGTGCAGATGCACAGCAACCTCGATCCCTTATGGGAATCGGGGAAATGCCGCCGGTAACGAGGATAATGGGCAAGGGGCACTATATAAGTAGTGTGTGGATAGGTTGAGAACTTGGGTGTGTCCTAGGGCAGTCCATGCAGTTGAGACGACCACTGTGTCAAGACGGCATAGTGGTCAGTGCATCTGCCCAACAAGCACGAGACCCAGGTTGGTATCCTGGTCCAGCAGAAATTTTCTACATACCTCATTGATTTTAAATCAGTGCCCACTGGCAGCCAATGCCTATAATTCCCTTGTATCGTGATTCATAATGGCTGCAGGAGCGAAATGGTGTCTGTTCTTCTGGACATGTCCTAAAGAACAGACACCATTTATTGCCATTATTTTCCTGCTAACCTTCATTCTTCATTAACCTTCATAAGAATACACTGCTAGAAATAAATGCAACACTCACAACGACAAGGTCATATTACAGACAACTGATGTGACAGGTGGTTCACCATTTTAGGAGTACACGTTAATAAATTCAAACCAAGTGAAACGTGTCACAATGAAGGGTGCCAAAACAATTGTGTGAATACACATTGCTCCATTTTTTGCTGGCAACGCAGGAATGATTTTTGCATGCAAACGATCATAAAGGAACAGAATGACATCTTATAATAGACTGTCCCACCCATCTTGCACACTTTGTAGCAATTCCGCACTGGATCTTGCTGGCTCTGGAGTAAGTTTCAGATTCACCATGTCCCATACTTGTACAACTGTCGAGACATCTGGTGTTCTGTTGGACAGTGCAGTTTTTGTACACCACGAAAAGCACTTTGCATAGCAGCAGTCGCATGTGGACGTGCACTATTCTGCTGAAAACGCACATCGTCTACATGTCGAAGAAATGGCAATAGTAAGGGGATGACAGCCTGTGTTAAGGAGTGGGAACCGTTACTTAACCCTGCAGAAACACCAGACGTGACTATCAGTTGTAACTGATGGATACCCACATCATGAAGATGGGATGTGTCCTGAGTGTCGTGGGCGATTGGACTCTGGAATAGGCCGCTCAACAAATCTACGCCGTACACGTGTACATCCATCGACAGCATGAGAGATTGCAGGGCACTCTCACTTCTGATTTGGTGTAGGGAATACGATCTACGGCGATTTGACTTCATACATTGTGATGAAATGGTGGGCAGCAGTTTATGGTCTTGGTTGCGTGCTCTAGGGAAAGAAATACGGTAAGCTTTACCTGCATTCAAAGGAACAGGGTGCCGACTTAAACAACTGCAGTAAAAGCACGGCGTTATTGGGGCAACAAAGCGTGTTTTTTTCTGGAGAACGATGAAGAGCTATTTCCAGACGGCCCGGTGCCGCGGTCGTATTGTTCAAAACACATTACCTTTGGTGCCAGACGTCCAGGTATACGGCCTAGCGCCGAAAAGTCACCGACAGCGCATTGTAGGGCTTGTTAGCGAGCAAGCCGCCAAAAGAAATGTAAACGTTCTGCAAATGTCCGTGGGAGAGGAAAACTGGCGCCCAGACGTGCAAACTCTGTTTCAAAACATCATTTGTCAATGCGAGTTTATGGCCGATCTCTGCAAACTTTGAAATGGACGCAACAGGGGAGATAACAAGCTGTGCTTCCAGCCCGTATTGTGTTAGCAAAAGACACGGCAAACGTGTGGGAAAGAGGCTGCGAAACTGAATTTTTTTCCATTTTCTGCCAATTAACTTTAAGTGTCTGATTGGTCAAATCGGTTTACAGTGCAAAAACCATTCACCGAGCTTAGAATGCCGGGCTCCAGCTCGTGATTGACTTGTGCGAAATTTGGGGAAGTCAAAAAAGAGAAATGTGCCTTTGGAACCGAGCTGAGGAGGCAACACAAAATAAGGGAGATCGTTACACACTAGTACAAGTCTCTTGTACTGACGCTTCGCTAGTAAAGAACTGCAGGTCTCTACCTAAACGGTGAGACTTGTGTCCTCTGCTAGGGTACGAGTTAGAGCCTGTGCCAGTCACGTTCTGAACCATCAGAGGTACTGCTTATATCATCACGGTCACAACGAGTGACGCGTGGGTGTACTTATTTCTCTTGAGTCGGCTGTCTAAACATTTGACGTATTCCGACACGCACAGTCATGGCACGGAGTCAAATTGGTTTGGCAGACCAGCAAACGGGTCCACCTGCACACTGGAATCCGTCGGGGTTTCAGAGACTCTTAGGGATGTACTTGCGTTCTGAATTAACCGAACGAGAGACCACGTACTTGCATTTTTCGGGAACGCGCATTTAATAACAGATTTCTGGCAGCAGACCGGGGTGGCCGAGCGGTTCTAGACACTACAGTCTGGAACCGTGTGACAGCTACGGTAGCAAGTTCGAATCCTGCCTCGGGCATCGATGTGTGTGATGTCATTAGGTTAGTTAGGTTTAAGTAGTTCTAAGTTAACCGGCCGGAGTGGCCGAGCGGTTCTAGGCGCTACAGTCTGGAACCAGGTTCGAATCCTGCCTGGGGCATGGATGTGTGTGATGTCCTTAGGTTGGATAGGTTTAAGTAGTTCTAACTTCTAGGGGACTGATGACCTCAGATGTTTAGTCCCATAGTGCTCAGAGCCATTTGAACCAAGATTTCTTGCGTCCATGACTTCAGTCGCCAAACGCATCATAGTGTGGCGCCTTTACCAGTAGGATGGTAAAGTATTCGCTGCTGTGAAGTAGGGCTATAATAACTATTTCTCAGCACCCTGTTCTTTTGAACCATATTTTCCCTTTTTCTTTTTTGTATGGCAGAATATAGTTGCTTGGTGGTGGCGTAGTTCGATGCCATAACCTGGATTCACGTGTATGAAGTGAGATAGAGTGAGTAGTGTTCTGGTTAGTGTCGTGTGTCGATCCCCAGCAGATCACTTTGTCCACCATAGATCCCATTTTAGTAAGGCTTACGTTAAATAAATATTTTTTTGTATGATGATTCTTTAATAATTTTGTTGTCTTGTCTCGTTTAAAATCAATAAATCGATTGTGAACTAGACTACAACTTCTCCCTGAGTTCTGATTAACGGTTCCTTCGCATTTTTGTGGCAGTCTAGATCAGAAACATAAGGAGTAGCTTTTTCATTTGGTGTCCGCTGCGTGGATCTTTTACTTCATTAGCCAGAATCGTCTTTCAAGCAAACAAAGAGAACCTACACTCATCACTGAAGACGACAGAGCGCCTTTCGACCCCTCAGTCGACTGTTTTACGTCATCAGTGAAGCCGTGTTTGGCGGTGTGGTGGTGCCAACCAGAGACTGACGTGATATTAGTTCTGCTGCAAGCAGACGGTTCCCAATGGTGCTGTCACACAGCAGGTGCTACATGTGTCCGGATTCTTCGCCGGATGATCTTCGGTGGGTCATCGCTGCTCGCACAGTGTGCTGATCTTGACGTGCGTCTGTTCTACACGGACGCCAAGAACTTGGTCTACAGGTGTGGGAACGTTCCACAGACCACTGCCGAAACCACAGACACACCACCGACAACTCTGTACTGTGCCATTACTCCCTTTCCGCGTAATTGTTGTAGTGTAGAATTAATTTAGTTATTTCAGTCAGTGCAGATTGTGGTTTCAATTGCGCGCAGGTGTCGGTCGCAACATCCAGCAATGACAATGTAACGTAGCAGTTTAAACTCTGCATACTGATTTTGGAACGCCACGTATACTTTGAACGCCAGTAAATGCGCGTTAAATATAGGTACCGTGACGTAATCCAAATACGCAGGCAAAAAGTTATTTATTATTAATGGAAATGTTAAGCTCTCTTTCAACAAATGACAACGTAACGTAAACTGCAACTAACCCAGCGATAATATAGAGCATGAAATGATTTCTCTTCCCAGCCAATTAATCTAATGTTACACAGAAAAAAAGAGTGGTACAAACACCTGCGTATTGTTGAAATAATTGTAAAGAATTTCTTTAACTTTATCTCTTTAAGAACTGAGTTAACTTTTAATCTTTTAAATTAACTGAAAATACTCTAAACCAGCGGTTAAGCCTCAGCTAAGCCTCACGGAGTCAAATCTCTGAAAAGTTTTGTAGTCAAAAATATTAACTAACTGACTGTAAAAATTCATAAAAGCACTTAGGATTATTTTCCATTGCGAGTAAAGCTCGCAAACATTGAAATATTCTTTAGTACACGTAATGGCGGACTAAGCGCACCTAAGCAGTAGAAGCCAGATGGGGAATCTACAGCAATATTATTATTATTTTTAAATAAATTTCACGTGGAGAGAAAGTATTTTTAAAAGGAAACGTAACATACTTTCAATTAACAATATATTGTAACTTAAAAGCTTATACAATTGTACAGACAGCGAGTTATACAAACATCGACGCGCAGGAGAGAGAGAACAAACAGGGGCGAGCAACATAGCTCCTGAAGTTCCATGCTTTCGTGGAACGTATTGAAATATCGTATTCTTTATCTCTGAGATTAATGGCAAATATTTACAATATTTATCACAAAATATTATCAGACTTTACAAAATGACTCATAATATTACAGACATTTTTTCTCGGTTTACATTTCTTTGATATCAGTTGAATAAATCGCGTCATACATTAGACAGGCTTCCAGGTGACGCCACAGTACCCGTGATGTGCAGCAAACCATCGTTGGGTCCATTCAGTTACCCGCGAACCCACTAGCGACGCCGTTCAAGTAACTGCAGTTGTTCAACAGGAGAACATACTCGTCGGTCGGGCATGGTAGTAGCATAGAATGAATGGTGCAATCACTGTTCATCTCAAAATCCAGCACAGTTGCCGTCTGCAGAGAAAAAAACAGATGGTCCACAGATAGGCCTCCTGAGCGCTACCCGATCGCAGATGATCGTGACAAATGAGTCACTGACAACTCTCTCCCTGAGTACAGTATATTACACTCTGGTGCCACTGAACACGGTTCTTAAGGGTGTTGTATTGTTTCTGGCTGTGTAAGTAAGCCAGTTACAGGCCGAGCGTCCTAACGGAGTCACTAATATGGAGTGGTGTCGAGTGCTATTTTGTGAGAAAATACGTATTATAAAATACAGGGTGTTACAAAAACGTACGGCCAAACTTTCAGGAAACATTCCTCGCACACTAACAAAGAATAGATGTTATGTCGACATGTGTCCGAAAACGCTTAATTTCGATGTTAGAGCTCATTTTAGTTTCGTCAGTATGTACTGTACTTCCTCGAGTCACCACCAGTTGTCCCAATTGAAGGAAGGTAATGTTGACTTCGGTGATTGTGTTGACATGCGACTCATTGCTCTACAGTACTAGCATCAAGCACATCAGTACGTAGCATCAACAGGTTAGTGTTCATCACGAACGTGGTTTTGCAGTCAGTGCAATGTTTACAAATGCGGAGTTGGCAGATGCCCAATTGATGTATGGATTAGCACGGGGCAATAGCTGTGGCGCGGTACGTTTGTATCGAGACAGATTTCCAGAACGAAGGTGTCTCGACAGGAAGACGTTCGAAGCAATTGATCGGCGTCTTAGGGAGCACGGAATATTCCAGCCTATGACTCGCGACTGGGGAAGACCGAGAACGACGAGGACACCTGGAATGGACGAGGCAATTCTTCGTGCTGTTGACGATAACCCTAATGTCAGCGTCAGAGAAGTTGCTGCTGTACAAGGTAACGTTGACCACGTCACTGTATGGAGAGTGCTACGGGAGAACCAGTTGTTTCCGTACCATGTACAGCGTGTGCAGCCACTATCAGCAGATGATTGGCCTCCACGGGTACACTTCTGCGAATGGTTCATCCAACAATGTGTCAATCCTCATTTCAGTGCAAATGTTCTCTTTACGGATGAGGCTTCATTCCAACGTGATCAAATTGTTAATTTTCACAATCAACATGTGTGGGATGACGAGAATCCGCACGCAATTGTGCAATTACGTCATCAACATAGATTTTCTGTGAACGTTTGGGCAGGCATTGTTGGTGATGTCTGGATTGGGCCCCATGTTCTTCCACCTACGCTCAATGGAGCACGTTATCATGATTGCATATGGGATACTCTACACGTGGTGCTAGAACATTTGCCTTTACAAGTACGACACAACATGTGGTTCATGCACGATGGAGCTCCTGCACATTTCAGTCGAAGTGTTCGTACGCTTCTCATCAACAGATTCGGTGACCGATGGATTGGTAGAGGCGGACCAATTCCATGGCTTCCACGATCTCCTGACCTCAACCCTCTTGACTTTCATTTAAATCTCTTGTCTACGCAACCCCGGTACCAAATGTAGAGACTCTTCGTGCTCGTATTGTGGGCGGCTGTGATACAATACGCCATTCTCCAGGGCTGCATCAGCACATCAGGGATTCCATGCGACGGAGGGTGGATGCATGTATCCTCGCTAACGGAGGACATTTTGAACATTTCCTGTAACAAAGCGTTTGAAGTCACGCTGGTACGTTCTGTTGCTGTGCGTTACCATTCCATGATTAATGTGATTTGAAGAGAAGTAATAAAATGAGCTCCAACATGGAAAGTAAGCGTTTCCGGACACATGTCCACATAACATATTTTCTTTCTTTGTGTGTGAGGAATGTTTCCTGAAAGTTTGGCCGTACCTTCTTGTAACACCCTGTATAAAGACGCTACCCAGTACCCTGAGGCGTTGGGGAAGATGAAATTACCTAGCCTAGAGTGCGTCAGCAACGACAGTAGGGCGACAGTTCTCCGGCAGCCAAGGAGTGTAGGGCCGGCACGGCTGCTAAACAAGAAATATTTGATTGTTTACCATCAGCCTTAGATTTAGATACTTGATCGACTCATGCATTACCTTACAATGCACCATGCCAAGAGTCATATGAAATTAATGCTCATTTTCATCTGGAATATTAGCATTCAACGCAGATATGGAAAATTATGGCGCATTGCGAATAATACTTTGCAGGTTGTACCAGAACTACTTTACAGCGTTCGACCTCTTTACGATTAGCAGTTGGGACTCACTGAGGTGAAAGTATTTCAGTTCGACTTTTTATTGCACTTTTAGTGTATTGAACAGTATTATTTTACTGTGGGAAAAATAATTACGAACAGTGCACAATATTTATTCTTTGGAAACAATATAATTTCTTATACAAGTTAAACTTTTAGATTGTGTGCAGGGACGAACTTAAGTTGCTGCGCAGTCAGGAAGTTAAAGAAAGCCTTTAAAAAAATGAATCATTGCCGTTTTAAGGGGATCTGATTGTCAGCTCCTGTTTCAGGGAGTTCGGTGCTGAGACAAGAACTTCAGCAGTTTCAGAAGCGCTCAGGATCAGGATGGTAAGTACACTAAACATTCACCTTACAGTAGGCAGAACACCACGAAATGAGAATCACTTCTAGGAGTTTTTTATTTTCATTGGTGTACACTGCACTCGCACAAACCTTGTGTAATTGTCATTAAAAATAACATGTGTCGGAATTATCTATGAGGCAGATCTACACTTAAGAATCTGTGCTGAATTAAATGTGCACTACGGATTAAATTAATGAATTAGAAGATTGTGGCCCTTGTAGTGGAACTTAAGTTGAGGTATTCACAAGTTATCATTCAAAAAAACTGATCATAACGGAGGATTTTCTAACTAAGAATCAAAAGCGAGATTTGAGTGTACTCTCAAATTATTACAAAAGGTTAGGTGGACGAAACTGAAAAAACTTCAAAATAAATTACTTGATGAACAGTAAAAGAGTAATTTCGATGTAATGGAGGTAAATCAAAGATCGGCTGACAAAGTTAATTATTTCGAACAGGAATTTGTAGCATGATTTCTCTTTCGTAATGAATATGCAGCAACCTACCGAAGCGTTAATAACAGTGATTGTGTAGTTTTAAATAGAAACTGAAGATATCTATGTAACTTTGAAGATAATGCCGGACATGGGAAAGCTAAACCGGAAACGGTGTTGAATCCCTCAGCCGCCTTCATGCTGAACTGCCGGTGCTGCAAGATACTCTCACCATACCCACTGACGTAACGCGAGTACACCGCTGATTGGGTGGCTGACTGTCACCAAGAGCGCAGCTAGAAGTGCTCTGCTGTGAAATAGAACACTGGACTCCATTAGTCTCTACCGCCGTGGAGAGCTGCTTTCGAAGACTGCCATTCCAGTTGAGGACGAAGCCGAAAATCTCTACCATCTCGTACCACCTTAGAAGCCAGAGCCCTCGTCTTTTAAAAGAAAATTTCGTCCGTCAAACCCTATAAAAGTCACATTTTCTTCACCAGTGGCGTAATTTTTTGTTATTAAAAATCTAACATTAGAAGCCGGTAAGGTCGTCAAATCCAATAAGCTCGTTTTCCACCCCTCTGTTCTCGATAAAATTAACTCAAAAACTACGTCACACTTACCTCACTCAGACCTCAGCCATCAATCTGTGGTCCTTTCAGCAGCTATCGTGATTTTCTCCCTAGCTATAGGAAAAAAATTAAGAGGAAAGTTAACTTCATTCCCTGACGACAGCCTGATGGACAACTGCCTACCTACAATTTTTTAATCTGTTTCCGTGTATTTTACAGCAGCTGAGAAACGTCTGTCTTGCTGAATGTTTGACAAAGGCCTGACTGCACCCCCTGCTTCGCAGAATTCCTCACTGCAGAAGTGCAGCTTTTAGGTCAGGTTCTCTAACAGGGCACAGCCCATAGAAAACAACGTCCCTCAGATGGAACTCGTCTTTTTTAATATGTCTATCACCTCCGTTGATGTTGTCCCAGAGTCACCGGCGCTGCCACGCTGCCGCTGCTGAACCAGCGTCAGGTTATATGCTTTCTCGCTGAAAACGTATACAACCTGAGCTATCTCTTCCAGTGTTGGGCACACACTAATTCTCAGAACACCTCGTCTCTTATACGCAGGGTTTCCATTTCATTTGGGACTCACTCTAAATGTCCTGTTCCACGAACTGCAGCACATCAGAGCTTGAAAGTACACCCAAAGAAATAATTATGACAGCATGCACTAGGTTAATTGTAGCACAGCAAAGGATAGGAAATAAAACTGCCCCTTGTCCTCACACAAGAAATGTGTTTTGTACGATCTGCATACCGTTAATTGAACCTACAGAACAAAATGAATGAGAAGTGACCAGCCAAAACAAACTGATGCTTTTAATTACTTTCCACTCGGACTACATTTTGCGCAGGAATGTTGCACTAAGAAGAATTATAGGAGGACGTAAAGTAGGCAAATTTTAATTATCTGCTCCGTGTCCTATGCGACATAGAAGGCGTAAAATACTTAGGGGGAACATGTTTGCTTTAAGGTGTTCTGGACTGCTCACTGCTTACTTAATGATAAAGTAAACTACTAACGGTGAAGTCAGTAACTTTTGCTTAGACTAAAGTTCGACTTGTAAGCCCCTACATATAATAGCATCAACAAAAATTTATTGTATTCATATTTTGCAGCTTCAAACGTGACTGTACTCAAGACATTCGAGGGATGGATTAAAAAACGCCTTCAGTCACAATTTGTCGTGTTTTATTCAGTACACGACGAATTTCTAACCCTGTGGGTCCATCTTCAGGTGTAATTCATCTTAATACATGATTTATTTGTTCTCTTGAATGAGATGAAATGCAGATTCCTGTCACGAAAAGGATTACGAACTTCGTAAGTCAGACGCGAAACATATGTGTGAAATAGTGGAAAAGATGAATACTGTAAACTTGCCAAACGATCCACGAAAAGCGTTTTTAACGTTTTAGTAACAGTATCCCCCCCATGAACCATGGACCTTGCCGTTGGTGGGGAGGCTTGTATGCCTCAGCGATACAGATGGCCGTACCGTAGGTGCAACCACAACGGAGGGGTATCTGTTGAGAGGCCAGACAAACATGTGGTTCCTGAAGAGGGGCAGCAGCCTTTTCAGTAGTTGCAGGGGCAACAGTCTGGATGATTGACTGATCTGGCCTTGTAACATTAACCAAAACGGCCTTGCTGTGCTGGTACTGCGAACGGCTGAAAGCAAGGGGAAACTACAGCCGTAATTTTTCCCGAGGACATGCAGCTTTACTGTGTGATTAAATGATGATGGCGTCCTCTTGGGTAAAATATTCCGGAGGTAAAATAGTCCCCCATTCGGATCTCCGGGCGGGGACTACTCAAGAGGACGTCGTTATCAGGAGAAAGAAAACTGGCGTTCTACGGATCGGAGCGTGGAATGTCAGATCACTTAATCGGGCAGGTAGGTTAGAAAATTTAAAAAGGGAAATGGATAGGTTAAAGTTAGATATAGTGGGAATTAGTGAAGTTCGGTGGCAGGAGGAACAAGACTTTTGGTCAGGTGATTACAGGGTTATAAATACAAAATCAAATAGGGGTAATGCAGGAGTAGGTTTAATAATGAATAAAAAAATAGGAGTGCGGGTTAGCTACTACAAACAGCATAGTGAACGCATTATTGTGGCCAAGATAGACACAAAGCCCATGCCTACTACAGTAGTACAAGTTTATATGCCAACTAGCTCTGCAGATGATGAAGAAATAGATGAAATGTATGACGAGATAAAAGAAATTATTCAGGTAGTGAAGGGAGACGAAAATTTAATAGTCATGGGTGACTGGAATTCGTCAGTAGGAAAAGGGAGAGAAGGAAACATAGTAGGTGAATATGGATTGGGGGGAAGGAATGAAAGAGGAAGCCGCCTTGTAGAATTTTGCACAGAGCATAACTTAATCATAGCTAACACTTGGTTCAAGAATCATGAAAGGAGGCTGTATACATGGAAGAAGCCAGGAGATACTGACAGGTTTCAGATAGATTATATAATGGTAAGACAGAGATTTAGGAACCAGGTTTTAAATTGTAAGACATTTCCTGGGGCAGATGTGGATTCTGACCACAATCTATTGGTTATGAACTGCAGATTGAAACTGAAGAAACTGCAAAAAGGTGGGAATTTAAGGAGATGGGACCTGGATAAACTGAAAGAACCAGAGGTTGTAGAGAGTTTCAGGGAGAGCATAAGGGAACAATTGACAGGAATGGGGGAAAGAAATACAGTAGAAGAAGAATGGGTAGCTCTGAGGGATGAAGTGGTGAAGGCAGCAGACGATCAAGTAGGTAAAAAGACGAGGGCTAATAGAAATCCTTGGGTAACAGAAGAAATATTGAATTTAATTGATGAAAGGAGAAAATATAAAAATGCAGTAAATGAAGCAGGCAAAAAGGAATACAAACGTCTCAAAAATGAGATCGACAGGAAGTGCAAAATGGCTAAGCAGGGATGGCTAGAGGACAAATGTAAGGATGTAGAGGCTTGTCTCACTAGGGGTAAGATAGATACTGCCTACAGGAAAATTAAAGAGACCTTTGGAGAGAAGAGAACCACTTGTATGAATATCAAGAGCTCAGATGGAAACCCAGTTCTAAGCAAAGAAGGGAAGGTAGAAAGGTGGAAGGAGTATATAGAGGGTCTATACAAGGGTGATGTACTTGAGGACAATATTATGGAAATGGAAGAGGATGTAGATGAAGACGAAATGGGAGATAAGATACTGCGTGAAGAGTTTGACAGAGCACTGAAAGACCTGAGTCGAAACAAGGCCCCGGGAGTAGACAACATTCCACTAGAACTACTGATGGCTTCGGGAGAGCCAGTCATGACAAAACTCTACCATCTGGTGAGCACGATGTATGAGACAGGCGAAATACCCTCAGACTTCAAGAAGAATATAATAATTCCAACCCCAAAGAAAGCAGGTGTTGACAAATGTGAAAATTACCGAACTATCAGTTTAATAAGTCACAGCTGCAAAATACTAACGCGAATTCTTTACAGACGAATGGAAAAACTGGTAGAAGCTGACCTCGGGGAAGATCAGTTTGGATTCCGTAGGAATGTTGGAACACGTGAGGCAATACTGACCTTACGACTTATCTTGGAAGAAAGATTAAGAAAAGGCAAACCTACATTTCTAGCATTTGTAGACTTAGAGAAAGCTTTTGACAATGTTGACTGGAATACTCTCTTTCAAATTCTGAAGGTGGCAGGGGTAAAATACAGGGAGCGAAAGGCTATTTACAATTTGTACAGAAACCAGATGGCAGTTATAAGAGTCGAGGGGCATGAAAGGGAAGCAGTGGTTGGGAAAGGAGTGAGACAGGGTTGTAGCCTCTCCCCGATGTTATTCAATCTGTATATTGAGCAAGCAGTAAAGGAAACAAAAGAAAAATTCGGAGTAGGTATTAAAATTCATGGAGAAGAAGTAAAAACTTTGAGGTTCGCCGATGACATTGTAATTCTGTCAGAGACAGCAAAGGACTTGGAAGAGCAGTTGAACGGAATGGACAGTGTCTTGAAAGGAGGATATAAGATGAACATCAACAAAAGCAAAACGAGGATAATGGAATGTAGTCAAATTAAGTCGGGTGATGCTGAGGGAATTAGACTAGGAAATGAGACACTTAAAGTAGTAAAAGAGTTTTGCTATTTAGGGAGTAAAATAACCGATGATGGTCGAAGTAGAGAGGATATAAAATGTAGACTGGCAATGGCAAGGAAAGCGTTTCTCAAGAAGAGAAATTTGTTAACATCGAGTATAGATTTAGGTGTCAGGAAGTCGTTTCTGAAAGTATTTGTATGGAGTGTAGCCATGTATGGAAGTGAGACATGGACGATAACTAGTTTGGACAAGAAGAGAATAGAAGCTTTCGAAATGTGGTGCTACAGAAGAATGCTGAAGATAAGGTGGGTAGATCACGTAACTAATGAGGAGGTATTGAATAGGATTGGAGAGAAGAGAAGTTTGTGGCACAACTTGACTAGAAGAAGGGATCTGTTGGTAGGACATGTTTTGAGGCATCAAGGGATCACAAATTTAGCATTGGAGGGCAGCGTGGAGGGTAAAAATCGTAGAGGGAGACCAAGAGATCAATACACTAAGCAGATTCAGAAGGATGTAGGTTGCAGTAGGTACTGGGAGATGAAGAAGCTTGCACAGGATAGAGTAGCATGGAGAGCTGCATCAAACCAGTCTCAGGACTGAAGACCACAACAACAACAACAACAGTAACAGTATAAGTATTTCCTCCATCGTTTTCAAGAATATCACTTCATTCAAGAGGAACATTCGCAAGCACATATTTGAAAACACTTCACAGATGCTTTGAACATTGTGTGGTCAAAGATGAATTCTTCACAGTGCTAAAGATATAATTATTAAACAATTGGCATATGCAGGAAACAATTGACAAATGCAGGAAATAACTTTACAACAGATCTTTAAAATTACTGAAATGGCTATGGCTTGCAAAATCTGTTTATTCATATAACATCGATTCTGGTTTTTTGATTTTGTGGAGGTGTATCTCCAGTTGTTTTGACAGATTTAGGGTCTTACCAATGGCTTCATTATGTAATACTACCAAATTGTTTTCTATACTGTTGATGACATGTTTCGTTCCAACATATCTTCTGCAAAGACTGATTTTTCAAAGTGGTTGAGCCTGAAAGCATTCACATGTTCTTGAAAACGCGTTTTGAAGTTTCATCCTGTTTTCCCTACATAGTAGGCAAGACAACTGGGGCACGATACTTTGAACACTCCACTGTTGTTGTATGTTTGTGTTTTGATTTTATGTTGTGGATGAGTAAGTTTCCTAATATATTATTAGTTGAGAATGAAACTGTTACATTTGTTTTTTCTGAAAAGGTTAGGATATGGGGCCCAGATATGGGATACTGGCGAATATTTTCTTGTTTCATGTTGTTGTCATTCTTTGTCTCGCTTTCTTGAGGGTGTTTCCTTCTGTGTCAAGAGAGTGTACTCTGTGTAGCATGGATCTAAATGCAGCATGTTTCTGTGTAGTGGGATGGAATGATAAGTTGTCCAGTGTTATATCTGTGTATGTGTGTTCTCTGTGTATGCTGAACTTATGTCCTCATGTTCTATTGTGAATTTTATGTTTTTGTGGAAGGAAATGAATACTGCTAGTAGTTCTTCGATCTCATGTTTTGTTCCTTCAACTAGAAGCAAGGTATCATCAACATATTTCCAGTAATATATTATTTTACTTTTGAATCTATTGTTTTCATTTAAGAACTTACTTTCCAGATGATTGAGAAATATGTCTGCCAGAAAACTTGATATGCTACTGCCTATGGAAAGACCCTCATTCTGTTGGCAAACTTTCCCATTGAATGTAAAATAATTGTGAGCCAATATTAGCTGCAACATGTCCTTGCCTTCTGATATTTCTGCTATTGGCAATTTTATATGTTTTATTAAATTTTCAAAAATTGTCTCTTGTTCTTGTTCTTCAGTTGGTACATTTGTAAATAGGTTAGTTACATCAAAAGAGGCAAACCTGGCACCTGCGGGAATGTTTATGTCTTTAATTTTAGTTGATAATTCCCTTGTGCTCTTAACTGAGAATGATTTACCAAATGTTTAGTGCTGTTTCAGAATTTTATGGTCTTAGGTTGAACTCTCAGTCTTGGGGCTGTGGTATTCATTAAAATGCATGCTTTTGTTTGTTTTTCTGTGAAGAGGGAATTGGAAATTGTATTTATTAACTATTTTTTTTATTTTGGAATTTTATAGTTGGCTATCGCTTGAGCTCTGTTATGTTATTTTCAGAAAAGGAAATTAGTGTTTTAGTGATGTATTCATTTTTGTTCATAATTACTACAGAATTGCTTTTGTCAGCTTTCAGAATCATGGCATTGTTATAATTGAGTTTCGTGTTTATGCTGTTTACTAGCTTCCTCTCTTGATAAACTACTTTGGGGGTTTCATAATGGTTACTTACGCTTTTCTGAATAATTTTATTTATTTTGTGTGCTAGGACATTCTGTTCAGTGTTATTTAGGTCAGCTAAATGAGCTGCTTTTTTAGTGTGTATTTTAGGGTATTGTTACTTAATCTGGGTTTTACATTGTGCTTTAGCCCTTTCTTGGGTAGATGATGTTCTTTTTCACTGAAGGTGATATCAGTTTGGTTAATGACTCTTTCATAAAACTGTGTTTTGTTGGATGGTTGGTTGTCCTGCTGCTGATGCGGTTTTTGTTGCATGGCTTCTGATTTCATTTGGTGCCTGTGTGTGATTTCAGTTTGCATTTTGTTTACAATACTTTCAACATACTCCTTAGCAGCTTTTAGCTCTAAATGGTGTAGTGTATTAGCTAATCGTAAATGTGTTATAACAGCACTTAACAGTATCTTCTTTCTTCTTATACTGAGATTTTACTTCTGATTTCATCCATTGTATCTCACATTTCCTTTTGGCAGTCTGGGCTGCAGCAGACTTGTTTTTGATCTTCACTTTGACATAACTGGAACGAAAATCGCACGTTAGACATTCTTTTGTGAACTTAATACTCTCACTGGCTTTCATGTGTTTTATTTTGTAATTCCTTTATGAGTATACTGCTTTCAGTGCTTGGCTGCGAAAATTCAGTTTAATTTTATCCAATTGGGTTCAGATCTGGCAAGTTAGGGGACTAACAAATCAATTGGAACTCGCCTCTGTGCTCCTTGAACCACTCCATCACGCTCCTGGCCTTGTGGCATGGCGCATTATCGTGTTGAAAAATGCCAGTTCCGTTGGGAAACGTAATCGTCATGAAGTGGTGTACATGGTCTACAACCTGTGTAAGATACTCCTTGGTCGTCATAGTGCTTTGCACGGGCGCCACTGGACACATGGATGCCCTCGTAAATGTTCCCCAAAGCATAATGGAGTCGCCGCAAGCTTGTGTCTGTCCCGTAGAGCAGTGTCAACAAGCTGTTCCCTGGATGACGACGGATTCACGCCCTCCCATCGGCATGATCAATAAGGGATCGGGATTAATCATTCCGTGCAATGCTCTGTCACTGCGCCAACGTCCAGTGCGGATGGTCACGAGCCCATTTCAGTCGTAGTTGGGAGGGTCGTGGTGTTAACATTGGCACATACATGGGTCCTTGGCTGTGACAGTACATTGATAGGACTGTTCGGTGCAAGTGCATTCAGACACACTTGCCCTCTGCCCAGCACTAAAATCTGATGTTACTTACGCCACAGTTTTCCACCTGTTATACCAGTCTGCCCAGCATACGACGTCCAATATCTGTAATGATGGGTGGCCAACCAACCCAATGATGCTGGATGTGGTTTCACATTAATTTCGCCACGTGTTGAGGACACATATCACAGCACTCCTCGAACACCCAACAAGTCGTGCAGTTTCCGAAATGCTCGTACCGAGACTCCAGACCATCACAGTCTCCCTCCAGTCAAACTCACATGGATCGCTCGCATTTCCTATTCTAAACACAGACAGCACACTCTCTCATACTACATGTAACATGTGTGTGTCTGACTAGCAGTAATTCATCTCCAAATAAAGCTCTATCATCTGGACGGGTTTATATTGACAGTAAGTCCGTGATTATAGTGTTCTGGCTGATGCATGTTCACAGTTTTCATTGTTACTGTTTTAAATTTACGAATTTAGTTTACTTTTGTGTTCATTACTTCAGAAAAATTGATTTTTTTTCTTTTCATGTATAATCACATAAATAATCACTAATTATGAAATTTCACTACTTTTTCTCAATAATGCAAAAAACCCTATTTTTTCTTATTTACAATATATTATCTTATAATGAACATTCGTAATTTAATGATTGGGTTAGTAGTTAGGTTATTTTGTTAATTGATATGCACTGCCTCCATGTGCTTTCATTGACGAAGTTGTTAACGTATAAATGTATCTTTAGCATCATGCAGGCAGTGTGCTCGTTAGTGCGAACACCTCTGATCTAATAAGTAATGATTAAGAAAAATTGTTACCAGCGCTGAGCTCAATTTCGTTACCATGCATTCTTGTCTTCCTTTCTCTTTTTCCACTTATCTTTCCGCTTATTCCACATTTTCAGCATCATTTGAATCACCTATTATACTTTTTATTGATTCATTCCTCTTCTCATTGATCTTCTCTCTCTATTATGCAAACTGCATTATACTTCCCTCCTGTGAACAACATGTCACAGAAAAATACAAAACAATTTTCCCCATCATATTTAATTACACCTCAGACATGCAGAACAAACAATCCAGTACTTACTTCAAAGTTCTCACATGTTCTCTGATTTATTCTCATGTGCTCTTTCTTTATTAATAACAATTGCCCTCTTACCTCCCTTGGTGCAAGCAATTTCGTCTATGATGATCCTGTCTTTATTTTAACTTCTCCCTTTTCTTTATCTCATTGTCATTGTAACTACAAATGAACAAAAACTGACGTACGCAATAGCAATGCCCTCCTTTTCTAATTAATGTTCCATTAACTTCAGTAAACTTGCTGCTGACTAGTCTACGTCTTCCTCAAAGATGTGTGCCTTGTACTTCCTTGGTCCTTGGTCGTATCTGCAGTACCTGACAAGACAAGGAAACTCTTTTACCATTCCATTACCCACACTTTATGTGCTCCTTAAAGAAAGATATATAGAAATATCCCTAATAAACTGAATCATTCATCCAGAAGTACCCTGACGTTAAACTTCCATGACTACTCTCTCTCTCTCTCTCTCTCTCTCTCTGTGTCACACATACACATACACACACACACACACACACACACACACACACACACACACACACACACACAAACGCGCGCGCGTACAAACACACTAAATCATGGTCCAGACGCTTAGATACAAACTCTCCATAATGTGTGGTTCAAACGCTGAACAAGTGTGCACAAAAACCGCACTAACTCTACCTAACAACTAAAGACAAAAATAAACCTAAAAATACGATTACTACAGTACCTGTAGCAGCAGAAAACTTCTCCATGCAACATTCAATGTTGCAAGAGATTAATCTTTACCTATCCACTCATCACTAAAATAACTAAATCTGGATTCTCACATCCTTGTGAAATCCTTGTTTTGTTGTCTTCTTATTTCTGACAACACTCATCACGACAGCCTTCTGTATCTTCTTCCCCTGTTAACCGCTTCTCTTAATTATTTTAATCAGTTGTATCACAGATGGTATAATTATTTCATATTATTCATATGCATTTCATGACATTCTGCCACTTACTTCACTAAACTCATACACAATACAGTAGTACACCATTTTTTATACACTCTAATTCTACTGCATTGGCATGTGTGTCCTTTGAATTCGCTTTGTCCCATTACACACAGGGGAAAACTTATGGCATAATAATTTCTTCTCTTTCTTGGAACGATGTTAAAATTTCATGAGGAGCTGCTGGCTCAGATAATATTGTCGATTTCTAACCTTCTTGTTGGTAGTTTTGTTTCTTTCTATGGCTGCAAACTGAATATTACACAATGCCTGGCCGACTATTCCGTCATGCTCTTGTCTCATCTGTTGCAGGAAACTAACTATCTCTCTAATCTGCCTGGTGGTTGACGATTATTTAGTGCAGTGATGGATGGCAACATTGTGGTACTGATACCAAGTTAATTTGTTACATTTTGGAAAATCGAGAAAAAAGTATCCAATGTAGTATGCTGTTCAGTCCAGTATAGTGTACAAAGGTTACCTACTTCTTTCATTATATACGCTGTGGGGTTTGAGAAAGGGTGGTAAGATGAGAGTTAAATAGGTTTCAAAAACGTAACAGAACATAAACAGTTTGATGATGTCAGAGGAGGACCCATTAAATCTGTTGCCAAAAGTTCTTTTAATTTCATGAGCACGATCAAGTATAGTCGTACTTGAGTCCCCTGTGAACAAGGTTTCAGCTTTCAGTATACATTGCCCATGGATAGGACCTTTCTTATCCTTCTCTCCATGTTGTTGAAGTGCTAATGGGGCCTTGAACTTAAGCAAACAATTCTTCGGAACAAAATGAGTGTAGCTTGAATGTCTGTACAATATGCCCTTATTAATCGTCTCCTTTCGTTTGCTTAGAAGCCACAGTGGGAGACTAACTTAGCTCAGATGGAACAAGATTCCCTTCCTTATTAGCTAGTACTGCCTAATGTTCGCCTCACTCTCATCCTCCCATTTTCTCTTTAATTCCAGAACTGCTCAATCCGCCTTATGCTCTTTACCGATATATTTCATGGAGGTGATCAGGTAATTCTCAAATGCTACTTTATGAAAGAACTAGCAAAATAGATTTTCTTTTCTCCCATTCATTTGCATCTTCCATTAATCTGGCCAGTGAATGTGACAATACATTGGTGATAACTTGATTTTGCTTGGTACGTAAGTATTTTTAAAATCAAATTCTTGCAAATCCAAAACCCATTGTGCTAAACTTCGGAGAGCCAATTTAGCAGTTATTGAGAGCCTTCTGCTCCATATATATTCTGGTCTTCTGCCCAAACAAGAAGTACTGGTGTTTCTGGAAGACACAAACCAACTGCCAGCGCTTTCAGTTCTGTTACAGAGCAATTCCTTTCGCATTTTGTCAAGACTCGACTACTGGATGTAATAGGTTTGTGTATAAGTTTTCCATTCTCCTGAAATTCATGAAAGATCTTCACACCGAGGCCCATCTTGGTGCTTTCTTTAACCATAAACATTTTTTGACCGACCACGGTATGACAGTATCTGTGCTGGTATCAATGCTATTTTTAATGCCTAAAACTCTCATTCTGCTGCTTCCTTTCACACCAAAGGTGTTTTGTGTCCAGCTATTTTGCAGAGTCACTAGGTGTTATCCCCCGCCGTGATAATGTGACCTACAAATTTGTCTTTAGTAGTCCTGAAACAGGATTTCTTTACATTTGTTGTGATGCCGTACAGTACTGAGCAGCACATTTATAACTTCCCATAAATTTTCTGCGATCAAGAAATTGTCAACGCAAATTGTAAAATGCTACTTCAATAAATCATCCAGTATTCCACCTAATTCATGAACAAAAGCTGCTGTAGGAACGAAATCTTTCCGCAAAATACCTACGATACTTAATAAAGTTTCATCAGGCACCTTGCCCATCTTTCTATTCACCAACTCTCAATTGAGAGCTCAAAAAGTACAGAATCCTTGAACACTATTTCACATCTTCGTACTATTCGGATAAATGGACAGTCCCATGTAACGAAGGTGTATCCTTGCAGAAAAACTACTCTGTAACATAACAATTCAATAGAAACACCAGTGTGTCAATGTTCTAGAAGCTTCAAGAGTGGGGGCTCGAATTGTAACCGTTTACCCAGTTGAGCCGGACAGAGCCCTCGCCACGTATGCTTCTCCGGGGAGAAGTGCTGTTAATACGGCCACATTGCTTTGGTTCTTTGAATTCGTCGCCGGCGGCTGTCCAGTTGATACTGCGAGAGTAGATTATTTTGTGTCTTGGAGAATATCATGTGAATATCCAGAACTATCATAGCGTTTCGTTTTTAAGTCTCACATGGCAGCCGCTGCGTTTTTGTAATTTTATACGAGATTTGCTATTTTGGTAAGGGTGGTAGAATCATGTCAATCGGAATTAGCTTTCGTCAGGTAGATTGCGTAATTTGAGATAAGTGTGATTTATAGCTTTGCATTTTTGTTACAACTTATGTACCGCCACACAAATAGGAAAACATAAGGATTTAACAATGTATTAACATTTTGCCAGACTAGCTTTTTATTTATTTGACGGTGTGCTAATCTCTACTGGATCGTTGTTTTGTTATGGCAAAGCTTAAATAGATGCCACATATCAGAGCGCTGCATATGCACAACTATAGAATTGATGTTGTTGTTGTTGTGGTCTTCAGTCCTGAGACTGGTTTGATGCAGCTCTCCATGCTACTCTATCCTGTGCAAGCTTCTTCATCTCCCAGTACCTACTGCAACCTACATCCTTCTGAATCTGCTTAGTGTATTCATCTCTTGGCCTCCCCCTACGATTTTTAGCCTCCACGATGCCCTCCAATACTAAATTGGTGATCCCTTGATGCCTCAGAACATGTCCTACCAACCGATCCCTTCTTCTGGTCAAGTTGTGCCACAAACTCCTCTTCTCCCCAATCCTATTCAGTACCTCCCCATTAGTTATGTGATCTACCCATCTAATCTTCAGCATTCTTCTGTAGCACCATATTTCGAAAGCTTCTATTCTCTTCTTGTCCAAACTATTTACCGTCCATGTTTCACTTCCATACATGGCTACACTCCATACAAATACTTTCAGAAATGACTTCCTGACACTTAAATCTATACTCGATGTTAACAAATTTCTCTTCTTCAGAAACGCTTTCCTTGCCATTGCCAGTCTACATTTTATATCCTCTCTACTTCGACCATCATCGGTTATTTTGCTCCCCAAATAGCAAAACACCTTTACTACTTTAAGTGTCTCATTTCCTAATCTAATACCCTCAACATCACCCGACTTAATTCGACTACATTCCATTATCCTCGTTTTGCTTTTGTTGATGTTCATCTTATATCCTCCCTTCAAGACACCATCCATTCCGTTCAACTGCTCTTCCAAGTCCTTTGCTGTCTCTGACAGAATTACAATGTCATCGGCGAACCTCAAAGTTTTTATTTCTTCTCCATGGATTTTAATACCTACTCCGAATTTTTCTTTTGTTTCCTTTACTGCTTGCTCAATATACAGATTGAATAACATCGGGGAGAGGCTACAACCCTGTCTTACTCCCTTCCCAACCGCTGCCTCCCTTTCATGTCCCTCGACTCTTATAACTGCCATCTGGTTTCTGTACAAATTGTAAATAGTCTTTCGCTCCCTGCATTTTACCCCTGCCACCTTTAGAATTTGAAAGAGAGTATTCCAGTCAACATTGTCAAAAGCTTTCTCTAAGTCTACAAATGCTAGAAACGTAGGTTTGCCTTTCCTTAATCTTTCTTCTAAGGTAAGTCGTAAGGTCAGTATTGCCTCACGTGTTCCAGTATTTCTACGGAATCCAAACTGATCTTCCCCGAGGCCGGCTTCTACTGGTTTTTCCATTCGTCTGTAAAGAATTCGTGTTAGTATTTTGCAGCTGTGGCTTATTAAACTGATTGTCCGGTAATTTTCACATCTGTCAACACCTGCTTTCTTTGGGACTGGAATTATTATATTCTTCTTGAAGTCTGAGGGTATTTCACCTGTTTCACCTGTAGAATTGATAAGAGTAGGTAATACGTAAATGGTAGGAGGAGGGGGGGGGGGGGAGAAAGGAGAGGGATTACTGATGTCAGCTGCCTCGAGACATTAAGCGAAATCGGCGGCGACGTGATGTGTGCCAGACCGGGATTAGAACCCAGGACCTCCTGCTTACTAGCCAGGTGCGATAACCAACGCGCGACGTGGGACACTGTGCTTATCGTATCCATGCGGACTATCTCGGCACGCCTCTCTGCCGACCCACTTTCCCATCGAGCGCCACCAATCCGCAGCCCTGTTCATTTCCTCCACGCTCGTTACCTCGAGATTCCCGCAGGAGGTCGGACGTACTTGTTCATCCGCGCTGAAGAAGGTGGATCGTTTGCCTACCTAGGCGAAACAGTTATATTAAAGTGTGATGTCTGTTTTTTCGGTCATGTCCGAAAGAACGGACACCACGCAAAAAGTGCAGGTAAGATTAATAGACGAACTATGTGCGGTTGGACTTAGAGAGCACAGAAAATAAACGAAGGTCTGCGTTATTAGCCACGTAATCCTATTAGTCCTTCGCTTACTGTGCCAGGTGGTTTGTTCCATCTTACACTGCGCGAGTTGTTTCCAGCATTTTACTCTCTCTCTCTCTCTCGCTTGACAAAGCTATGTAATTAAGGGGGAACGACTGGGTAATGGTCGAATAATTCTGTTGTAGTTTGGCAGGAGAGCCAACCATTATAGAGGAAGTCGAAAGGCACGCGTTTAAGCTCACGCAGGCTGGCGTGAGGTCTGGAACAGGACAATAGCAACTGATAATGGCGCCTTGCTAGGTCGTAGCAAATGACGTAGCTGAAGGCTATTCTAACTATCGTCTCGGCAAATGAGAGAGTATTTTCTCAGTGAACCATCGCTAGCAAAGTCGGTTGTAAAACTGGGGCGAGTGCTAGGAAGTCTCACTAGACCTGCCGTGTGGCGGCGCTCGGTCTGCTATCACTGATAGTGGCGACATGCGGGTCCGACGTATACTAACGGGCCGGGGCCGATTTAAAGGCTACCACCTAGCAAGTGTGCTGTCTGGCGGTGACACCACATTCCTCCCCCGCAAATCGGCGCACGGTTGTGGCATAAGGCTTCCGCCCGCCGTGGGGAGGACCACATGTTGACGTATGCGACGAGGTGGGGAACCTAACAACAGGAGAGGCTGTGCCACCCGCACCCTGCCATTCGGTCCGAGGGGAGCTAGGAAACGCCTGAAAACCTTCTCCAGGGTGCACGCCAACATGCGGTGTATGCGCCCGCAGAGAGACAGGAGGGGCCGAACGGTCGACCTCCATCGGGCCGGGGCACCCGACGGGCGAAGACGACATATGGTCCGGCGCGGGCAAGAGTTCCATATCGGAGGACAACTGGTGACGGGAAGCAATCGGCGGCGCGTGACCCAGGGAGGCGCCCGGCGGCTGCAGCGAAGCGTCCACTGCGGGCGTCGCCGGCGGGAGAACAGGCGGCGGCGGCGGCGCGTCGCCATGGGGCAAAATGGAAGGCAGCGTCGGTAACACCTGGGGCTGAGGCGAGCCAGTAGATGGGTCCCCAGGGCGCTGACCGGACGACCCTGTTGCTGAAAGCAGACGGCGAGCGGCAGATCCCATGCGACGACAGAGGCGCAGCTGGTTGAGATGCCGGCGCACCTCACCAGAGGCCCCCAAAACCAGATACATAGTGCGGCCGAGGCAGCGAAGAATGCGCCCTTCGAGCCAACGCCGTGAACCTCGGTAGTGGCGATAGTAGACAACGTCGCCTGGAGCAAAAGCAGGTGTCTGCCGCTGCACAGGAACCTGATGCGGCGGATGTAGCAAAGACATCAAGGTTCGATGAGGACGACCGTGGAGCAACTCAGCCGGCGAGCGACCATCGCGGGGCTGAGAGCGATACGAGGACAAAAAGAGCAACAACGCGTCCTCCCGAGAATGCGACTCTTTCAACTTTAACATCAGAGACTTGAAAGTCCTGACCAATCGTTCAGCGGCACCGTTTGACTGAGGCGAAAACGGCGCGGCTGTCAGATGTTGAATACCATTGGCCTTGCAGAATGACTGGAATTCTGTGGACATGAATTGTGGGCCATTGTCGGAAACAATAGTCTGTGGAAGACCTTCAATGCAAAAGATAGCAGATAACGCGTGGATGGTGGCAGATGACGTCGTGGAAGACATCCGGACAGCAAAAGGAAAATTACTGAATGAATCAACCAGAACCAACCATCGAGCATTCCAGAATGGACCAGCAAAATCGATGTGTAAGCGTTGCCAAGGGGAAGTGGCGTTTGGCCATGCAAAGAATTTCTGCGGTGGTGCGGATTGTTGTTCGGCACACGCCATGCAAGAAGAGCACATATTCGTAATCGCAGCATCGATTCCGAATCAAGTACAGTGCTGCCGAGTAAGTTGTTTCGTTCTCACTATACCCCAATGTCCTTGGTGGTGAAGCCGTAAGACAGAGGACTGTAACGAACGTGGGACCACGACCCTGGACTGATCATTATCAGAACGCAACAGCAAAACACCATGTCGAACAAAAAGTCTCTCCTTGTGAGCAAAAAATCGGCGAACCAACGGATCCCCCATCTGTGACTTTGACAAGGGCCATTGCGTAGCAACAAAACGCAGAACGGTAGCAAGAACAGGGTCAGCAGCTGTGGCTGTAGCTACACGACGAAAATCAATCGGAAACGATTCGACCACGTCATTAGTTTCCGCATCAATGAACATGCAAGCAAGTTCGGAGGAATCGAATGCTCTATCCTCAGCAACAGGCAAACGGGACAACGCATCGGTGATTCTGTGCTTAGCAGTGGACCGATACAAGATGTCGTAGCGGTACTGCGAGAGGAAAATAGACCGGCGAATGAATTCCTGCGCTGTACATGGAGGTACAAACGTGTTCGGATGAAAAAGCGATGTCAAAGGTTTGTGGTCTGTGATGATGGTAAAGTGACGACCATACAAGAAATCATGAAACTTAGTAACACCAAATACGAGAGCCAATGCTTTTTTCTCGATCTGTGAATAATTTCTTTGTGCAGACGAGAGCAATTTGGATGCAAAGGCAATAGGGCGATCATGCGATCCATCTTTGTGCGCAAGCACAGCACCGATCCCGAAATCCGATGCATCCACCATCAACAAAAGGGGTTTCTGCGGATCGAATGGCGTAAGGCAAGTATTGGAAAGCAACGCCGATTTCAACTGGCGAAAAGCGCGTTCGCATTCCGTCGTCCAGACGAACGGAACACCTTTATGGTGTAAGCGATGAAGCGGAGCTGAAATGGAAGAGGCGTGCGGCACATATTTGTTATAATAATTAATTTTTCCCAGCACACTCTGTAGCTGCTCCAAATTCTGCAGCGAAGGCAAGTCTTGTATGGCACGGAGGTGCTCGGGACTGGGATGTATGCCTTGGGCATTGAGTACATGTCCCAGGTAGGGTAAGTCACGAGCAAAAAATACACATTTGTCCTTCCGCAAGCAAAGACCATTTTGTCGCAAGACCTGAAATAATGTTCTGAGATTGGCTAAATGTTCTTCTTCCGTCTTTCCGGAGATCACAGTATCGTCCAGATAGTTTGCTGCAGTAGGGACCGACGCACAAACATTTTGCAGATATTGCTGAAACAGTGCAGGGGCGGATGCACACCCGAATGGCAGTCGTTTGAATCGATTCAAACCAAGATGCGTGTTAACCACCAAAACGCACTGGGAGTCTTCGTCCACCGGTATTTGCAAGTACGCATCTGCTAGGTCCAACTTCTAAAAATATCTACCCGGGTACAGTTTGTCAAAAAGATCTTCCGGGTTGAGTAAAGGAAAAGTTGCGATCACTAGTTGTGGATTCACTGTTGTCTTGAAGTCCACACAAAGTCTCAATTTTCCGGAAGGTTTTGGCAAAATTACTAACGGTGATGCCCAGAGAGAAGCCTGCACACGTTCAATCACACCTTGTGATTCCAAATCGTGTAATGTTTTTGCGACCTCATCACTCAAGGCGTGGGGAACATTGCGCGCTCTGAAAAATTTCGGTTGCGCGTTGACTTTCAGTTCCAAATGTGCTTTATAGTTCTTAGCGCAAAAATGTCTGCAAATTCTTCACATACACGAGAAACACTGTCTGAAGGCACAGTCTGGTTCACTGATAGGACCTGATTGACTATAGACAAGTTAAACAATTGAAATAAATCGAAACCAAACAAGTTCACTGCAGAAGAAGAACGAAGGACGTACAATGACACAAGTTTTGTTTGTCCCTTGTATGTTGCAAGAAGGCTGCAGTGTCCTAACACAGGGAGCCCATGTCCTGAATATGCAGTTAGCTTAACATTTGCGGCACGCAACAGAGGGTGCCCAGCTGTTTGTATGTGTCTTTATTGATCAGTGAAACTGCAGCTCCGGTATCGAGCTGGAATGGTATCACTTTGCTGTTAATGTCCAAGTCTACAAAAAGTTAACTGTCCTGCTGACGACAAGAGTGACTGTCTCGTGCAACGTGAACCGACACTGGTACAGAATCACTTGCGACTTGACGGGATTTCCGGCAATGTCGACGCAAACTATTTGTGGGACGATCACAGTCACTGTTAGAGAGAGTGGCACTGGGCAGAGTGGAATGAACTACATGAATTTCCATGGGCGAAATTTCACGAGCCGGAGTATCCTTGGTTGGAATTCGGCGCGAAGCAAAGGGCCTGGAATGGTTGTGAGTGTCAAATCCGAGCTTTTTCTGGCAAACACTCTGAACATGTCCTTTTTTATGACAGAAAAAGCAAATAGCCTGGCGTGACGGGCAATTCTCACGCGAATGTCTAGTAGCACACCGCGGGCATGATTTTAGCACAGCATTTGCTTGCCTGCGCAGCACACGTGGCTGAGAGCCTGGTGGCAGCTGCGCGGACGGGCGCGAGGGCTGTTTTCTGTTCCGTGCAGCGCGCCCGGCGGGCCGGTTAATGTGACACACGGCTGGTGAAGTTTCAAATGATTTCTGAGCAAAGTCAAGTGTGTCCTGCCGATCCAATATGTCCATCACTTGTTGAAGGGACGGATTGACTAGTTTCAAAATCTGTTCCCTTATACGAACATCAGAAACGTTCTGTGCAATTGCATCACGTACCATAGTATCTGAATAAGGGACTCCACATTGACACTCAAAAGCACAATCCCTAGTAAGGCCTTGAAAAGTTGCAACCCACTCCCTATTAGTCTGACCTGCCGTACGTTTTGTATGAAAGGAGGTATACCGTTTGGCAACTACATTGACTGATTCTTTGAAATATGCACCTAATGCAGACAAAATTTCGTCGTAGGACAGAATTGCTACGTCGCGTCGGGGAAATAATTGCACTATCACACGGTACGTTTGGACGCCGACGGATGCTAGCAAAAAAGGCTGCCGCTCGTTACCTTGAATTCTGTAGGCGGCGAGATGGAATCCAAATTGGCGTGACCACTCCGTCCAGCTTTCCAGTGCAGCATCAAAAGGACGAAAAGTTGGTGCAACAGCGTGTTGTGGCTGCGGTAGCGGTGGAGCGGCGGCTGCTGCATCGTTTTGCATTGCACGTTGACCCTGGACGAGCTGTCCAAGGGCATCCCGTAAGGTCTGCGTCTGCTGATTCCGTAAGCGATAAAATTCGGACAGTACATCTGGGGATTGTGGCGAAGCCATTAGACAAGTAAATCAGTGCAATATCGATAAGAACGTGGGGACCTCATCGCCAAAATGTTGTGGATTGGCAGGAGAGCCAACACTTATAGAGGAAGCCGAAAGGCACGCGTTTAAGCTCATGCAGGCTGGCGTGAGGTCTGGAACAGGACAAGAAAATTAGAACTTAGAAAAACGGACGCAGATGGTGGAATACTTAACTTTAATCCATTAATGTTGAACGTAGCTCTTGTCTGTACATTATTTACAATATCAATAACAACTGATAATGGCGCCATGCTAGGTCGTAGCAAATGACGTAGCTGAAGGCTATGCTAACTATCGTCTCGGCAAATGAGAGCGTATTTTGTCAGTGAACCATCGCTAGCAAAGTCGGTTGTACAACTGGGGCGAGGGCTAGGAAGTCTCTCTAGACCTGCCGGGTGGCGGCGCTCGGTCTGCAATCACTGATAGTGGCGACACGCGGGTCCGACTTATACTAACGGACCGCGGCCGATTTAAAGACTACCACCTAGCAAGTGTGGTGTCTGGCGGTGACACCACAAATTCGAATTTTTTTTATTACGGTATTTGAATGTATACACATTGAAGAACTATTCCGCAAAAATATATGCGTGAACTCCTAAAAGTAACGATTCTGTGAACGTTTGAAGCCGAGAGTGCATGGCACGCCTCGGCGTTAGAGAACCGGTTGATACAAGTTATCGATGCCACGCCCCCTATTTATACCGGTCTGTGTAAATCCGATTGCTGGAGCATTGTTTGGTTTTACTTAAAATGTGAACGAAATTTTTCAATAGTCTCCTTTGGAGATATGCTCCAAAAATAACAACCAGCTGGAGCGAAAGTGTCAACATTGCTTCAAATGTACCTGTGTGTCTATTCAATGTAGGGCATACTGTGTTAATGCTCGTGGCAAATGCTCTTCATATCAAAATCGGCGATGAAATGCGCCGTTTCCTTGAAGATAGAGACGCCAGCGGCGATGCACTCATTGACGAAAAGGGCTTTGAGGACGAAACTAAGGGCTTATCAGGTCAAACTAGCAGAAGGAAGCCATCCACTAGCTGGGGCGATAGTTATTATTGATGATATCCCCTAAATTTCAAGCTTTGTCCCTTTTTTATATGCTAAATACTTGTCAAATTTTAAACGCATTTTTCTCATAATTATGTTTCTCGGTATGGTTGTCGTTGCCCACGCTACAGTTTTTATCTGCTTTTAATGATTTTTCGTCTCTCTTGAAGCAAACTGAATGTTCTTCGGTTCATCGTAGCTGACATTTTTATGTTGATATTTAAATTTTTTCGACCAAAAAAGAGGGGTCCAAAACTGGTCATTTTTTAAAAGTATTTTTAATTTCGGCAGATCCTTACGATGAACTAAAATTACATGTGTAGGAATCAGGGTGATATGTTAATTTCATGTTTCAGGTAACCACAACCGGAGTTACAGCGAAATCCGGCGATCTGTCTTCTTCCAGAGATGCCTCGGAGAAGTCCCAATTACACAGTGAAGATATTAATATTTTTAATTAAAAAAATTCTGCTAAAAACTTTACAGTATACTTTATTCATTTTTGCAAACCTCATTTATCTACGGAGTATAGAGAAAAGAAAATCCTAAATTTGAGCTATATTTTCGTCCGTCACTTTGTCATTCTCCCTTAATGTTACGAAATTCATGGGAGGAAGATTAAAATGTTCCAGTTGAAAGGTTCGTTATCCCGTTCATCGTAACTAGGAGCTGAAGAATAGGGAGATGTATTCAACTTGTCCTTTATGCATTCGACAGGTAGCAGGTAATAAGAGGATTCCGATGTGGTCGGAAACTTGGTCGCATCCTGTTCGGGAAGAATGACGCATCGGTGGGAGAATCACCATGAAAGGGGAGACCACTAACAGACATTGATCTTTGGTGGCCTAATACACAATGGCTCTTGACCCACACTCGTAATGAAGAGGCATACATTCCTAAGGAGGAGACATAGTGTCCCCAGCATCCTTCCTACTGTAATCGGTTAGATAGTGAGCCTTTGCAGGGAGTCGCTTAAAAGTGATGAGGGTGGCTGAGAAGACTGTCACTTGAGATGTTGCTGGGCCCTTCGATGATTATGAATAGCAGTTCAATGTCTTTGCTCCACCATGGCACCAGCCGAAGGTTCAGGGGAACTTCAGAAAGGGAAACAGCAGTTCCAGTTGCACGTCTCTTACAACCTCGTCGATGACCTCTGACGGAAAGGGCCAATAGTACACCTTAAATCTATAACTAGCACCTGGCTGATCAGAGACTCCAGCGTGGTAACTGGTCCGTCAGGGAGTGACAAAAAAGTTACAGGATCACTGGAAAGTGGTCACTACCACGAAGATTGTCGTTTAGCGACCATTGTAGTGAAGCCACGAGACTGGGTAAAGAGTTTTTAGAGTCAGTAATCGACAAGGTGTCATGGACGATTCTGAGGTGGGCAGGAGTACTGTCATTGAGGAGACACAGATCAAAATCAGAAAGAAGCTTGACAGTCAGAAGATCCCTGCCAGACAAAGTGGACTTTCCCGCAGGGTGTGCTGCGCATAGAAATCCCCACAGAGATGAGGAGGAGGGGAGAGGGGAGAGTTGTCCGCGGAAGGACAAATAAACGTTAGAAATCACGTTTACTGGGTTCGTTCGTAACTCGGTCTGCTATTGCTTCATTTCATTGATGAGATGTGTACTAACCAAAGTGGAGACTCCTCCAGATGCTCTCTTGGGAGCTATACGTTTCTGACAGAATGTGTGATAACCTCAAAGAGTTTTAGAGTGATCTTCAGTGAAATATACGAGGGCTATTTGGAAAGTAACGAAAGATCAGTCGTGAAATAGAAACCACAGTGAAAAACCGATGAAACTTTGCATAGATGTGTTGGGCAGCGCATCTAGTAAGCCTGTGGATAACATCACGTCGCTCTTCTTAGTTCTGAGTGCACAGAGAGCGCGTAAAGACGTCTATAAAATAGTCTATCCCACCACGTATGAGTGTCTTCCGAGTGATTTCGCCTGATGTTATGCAACATCACATAACTTATCTGTCATACAGTTCCTTCTTCATGACAGTTTCCGGCTGCACACTGCAGGGGCAATGAAGACGCCTCTGCAACGTTTTCGTTGAGAAATGTTTGATCACCCGGAATACAGCCCGGCCCCGGCTCTCTCCGAGTTTCATCTCTGCTCAAACGGACCGCTGGATATGAAGACAACATTTTGGCACGGAGAACGAGCTGTAGTACAGCGTAGAAAGCTGTCGGAAAACACAGGAGGCTACCGTCTATGACGAGGATGTTGAAAAGTTGGTACAACGCTACAACAGATGTCTAAGTGTGAGCGGCAACTATGCAGATAAGTAGCTGGAAAGTTTAGCTTACCGTGAAAAAAAAGAAGTTTGCATTTGTACTGTAGGTTCCATTTCGTAACTTATCGTTCAAAAATGTTCAAATTTGTGTGCATTCCTAAGGGCCCAAACTGCTCAGGTCATCGGTCCCTAGACATATACACTACTTAAACTAACTTATGCTAAGAACAACACACACATCCATGCCTGTGGGAGGACTCGAACCTCCGGCGGGAGGCGCGTAATCCGTGACATGACGCCTCAAACCGCGCGGCCACTCCGCGTGGCCCTAATCGTTCCTTACTTTCCGAATAGCCCTCGTATTTCTTTGAGAGAAACATAAACCGCAGAACAGGAGAAAATTAGTTGTTGTGGTTTTGGCTGGTGACAAATCCTTTGCTGTCCTATTGTATTATCGAGATCAAAGTATTCTGGTACGGCGTGAAGGGACCAGGAGGAAAGTCATGAACGACGGTCACTGCCTGTTACTGGTGGGGGTGGAACATCACGAACAACCATCCAGTATCTGACAGGTTGAAGTGATTTGGCGTCTCGGGGATCACTGGATTAGCCTACTTCCGAGCTTTCTTCTTGGTCTCTTTCACTGCTTTTGGTGATCGAGAATCTTGTGAGATCTTATCCGCTATGGCTGTAGGAGTGGAAGAGGAGTGTGAAGCTCTGGGACTCACTGTCAGTGGCTCCTTCAGTCAGTGATTGGCGTGTGGTCGCTGGTCTGTAGGTTTCTGGGGAGACAGTTTACGAAAGGGAGATCTGACACCAGTAGACGCTGGAGGAGTATACTGGGGAGTATTTCCCGAAGATAACGCTGCAGAAACCAGGAGATGGGAGGGTCTATTGTCCTCATACCCTTATTTATTAGCGCGTCTTCCAGGAATCGACGCCAAGGGAATAAATACATCAAGTACTACCAAAGATTTGGCCGCAGCAGTGAAAAACGTCGATAGTGGAGAAACAGCATTAAATGATCTTATTATTTCCTAGTTTTAAAATAAGAGAGGCGATCGAAGAGCTCCATTGCCTGTATTTTGCATTCCATGATTAGGCTAGCACACATCGGGGATCTCTGAGAGTGGTCGTTCACACAATTGACACAGACATTCACATAGGTGACTTTTCGTGATATGCAGCAGTCTTAAAAATTCGGGTCGAATGTACACTGGAAAGAAATGTGCCGGAAATGCTGACTTTTAAAGCACGTTATTGGAGGTGGAAAATACGACTTCACACTACAGCGTTAAACCATGATTTTGACCCTCCTGGAAGCAAATACTCTTCAAAATGGATATTTCCAAGGGTTGTAATGATCTGCACTGAATTATAATGTCTGAAGATGAATGCTCTGGTGTTTGTACCTTGTTGTCTGGCGGGTCTCAGTGTTTGCGTAGTTCTTCATCCGTTTTCAGCGTTAGGTCCCAGTGAAGAATTATACCCTGCATCAAGTTCAGTCTCTTATGGGGTGTTACGGTAACAGGTAAATCATCAAGTCGTTTACTAAAGAGTAAAGCGTGGAACTGGGTAGCATTTACCATCTTAAATAAGATGAAAGTACTTCATGATTTACTAAGGAGATTGAGTTCGACAGAATTCTCCACAAAGTATATTGGTTTAGCGGAGAGAAAAGACACTCCGTCTGTTCGGGTGCAAACCACGAACTATGAGCAGTAAGGCGTTTCGTTTTGCTTTCCTCCTACGTCGTGGCCAAGGAGAGAAAGTCCTTGGGGTTGTTACGACCTGCACTGAATTGCAGTGTGCCTCAAGAAACTGTCGGAGCCTCATGGTCATTGCCTGACGACTTCAGTCTTTTCATGGCGCCTTACATCCTCCATGATGCCGCTTACTGCGAACAAGAGCTCTCCCCATGAGCGCTACCCAACCAGAGGAAAGTCCACGTGGTTTTATGTCCAGTGCCTAAACCCCGTTGCCCCTAAACGGACAGGTACCTACTACTTGGCGTGCAGAGGAGATGACAGTTCCAGCATCAGCAATGTGACGCTGCTTGGTGAGGGGCTACCACCCTAGACTACCTGACGACTGTGCCGACACACAGTTACCTGATGACCGTCCACATGGACTCGCTACCATGGCGACCTTCCCCGTATTGTGTGCATTTCTGTAGCAATTTTGAAAAGCTTATGGTCAAGCCCATATGTGGGAACCGAATATGAGTTAATCGAAATATGTGATATAAAATAAGAGAATAAATTGGCAGAAGCCACAATCTACATCCTACGAGTAGATCTTTGTTGTCAGCTGGGAATCTGTCCCGCAGAACAGGTCTGAGAAAAGATATAGTCAGACAATATATTGGCAGCACTAGAAAGAAAGAAGTATTGTAATAGCTTTGGACCCCATATCAGCCATGTACGTATTCACAACGTGTGGACGCATCTAGAGTGGCCAGCTCACTCGTGGAAATTAAATCCGATTGAACTAGTTTGTGACGCTCCAGGCCAAAAACCATATTCTACTACCACCACTACATATCATTACTTACCTCACACTAAGCACCACAACACACACCGTTACTTTGCTTAGTTCGGGATAATATCGACTGAATTTCATGTAAATTCACTCTATTGTGCAACTAAAATAGCAGCAATCACATGGCCCACATAAAACAAGTATGCAGAAAAGCCTGACAGTGTTAAATTCAGTTGTGAGGAGCATACAACAGACCGCTGAAACGCTAAACAAATTTTTGTTTGCAATGTAAATGATGACAGACTTAGGTACTGGTAATGTAACAATAAAACAATCAAGCATATCGCACATACTTTCATTCTATAAGACCTCAGATGTCTTCAACATTATCGAAAGTCGTGTACACACAATAAGCTCTAAGATCAGAATCCCATTCCCTTCCTAATCCTTTACGAACTCTGAATACTGCCCCATCTGTACCAAACAGTACACTTCCATTTCCCCCGTCCTCCCCCCCCCCCCCCCTCCCACGACCCGTTTCCTCACACTAAGCATTTCATATCCTAAGAAACACAGGTTGCCTCGTCCGAACCCGGACCTCCGAACTGATATGTACCTATTCTACCGGCTACAGCCCTCGCCACCGTAACACCATTCCCCCCTCCGGCATCCACTCACTCCCAAACATAGTGCTACAGGAGAAAATTGATGTGCATGGGCCTTTCAGAAGTAGTATAGTGATCTACACCATGACATCAGCCACGCCATAGTCAAAAGTGTGGTTTTTCTTATTAATTCTGTCAAAAAGAATTGTCTTTCGTTGCATTTTGATCTCTGTATTTCAACTATAATAAATTTTTAAAACCAATACGTGTACGGTAGCAAAACCAATCCGCTCACCTTCCCTTAATGCAAGGGGAGTGAAGTGAACAATACAGAAAAAAATTAAGTAGTGGTAGCTAAATTTACGAAGTTTGAGAAACCAAGTATTCTTCTTCTCCGGAGCACCGAGGCGAACATCCACAAGGGTTAGCGACAGCCACATCTTAAGTGACGAGCGTAAGTTTTAATGTCCCTGCGATGAAGAGTGTTCGTATCGTCAAGGTGTATAGCTCACAAGCGCTTGCAATGAGAATTTTTGATGAGAACACGTTGGCATTCTCGCTGACGCCTTGTTGCTTATAGCCCGCACCTACTCAGGCAGACAAGGAAATAGTAGTTCTGACCATCAGTCACATTCAGAGAAAAGACAATGGAAAAGTCCTCTTGCGTTCTCACAACGATTTCATTAGCTGCACAGAGCACTATGGCAAAGCGATATGACCTTGACTGATTTTTTTAACTCACCATGAAAATTGTTTCTCCTTCACTTTTACATTGATTGTTACGTAATTTGTTTGTAGTAACGACGACTAATTCTGCTGCTTTCCAGTTAAATTAACTGATAATGTGAATTTTAAACTAAGCTAGAATGGTAAGAGTTACCAGCGTTAGGTGAGATAAGGGGCTGGTTGGCACACAGATTCTGTTTACTATCGCCGTGGACTAGAAACCTGTCATCATGCTAGTGTGGAACATATGTACAGATGCACCGTACACCGTAACTGCACTCTGCGTGGAAGCATGACGAATGAGTGACCCCTGTTTCATCATTTTTCTGTTTGGTATGCAAATTTTTTTCATCACAAATTATTTTGTTCTGATGAACCTGCACATCGAATTGAGACGCTACCGCTACAGCTTTTCGAAATAGTGATTAATTGTGGTTGCATGGAAGTATCATAATATTTTATTTCTCATGTTTGGGATTGTATGGTATCCACTTCGTTTTTAAGATCCCAGTGCTGCTGGTTGGCACAGTTATGCAAGGGGTCAGTTGGTATACCTATGACAATCCGCCCCACACCTATACTATCTAACACCTCCATTACCGTTAGTTAAAAAAGAAGCAATTTCTCTAAAAATATAATAAACACACATCGTACCAGAAGAAATTCGCCCTTTCCCCACGGCTAGGTCACGACAGCTATCCAACCATGGCCGAAAAAGAAGGATCACTGCTGTTCTGAAAGACAATACCATCAACGGTAGAATTCCAGCTAAAAGACCAATAGGAAGAAACAGCTATGCACAGTTAAGAACGGTTCCATGGCTAAATTTGACAAGTCAAAGAAAAAACTGCTTTGAAAAAGTCGATTTGAATTTTCTTCTTTGGATTCTAATCAGAGTGACTCAGACATTAGCTATCATGAAAGTGACGACAACTTGGACTTCCGTAACGATTGTTCAGGATTTGGAGAACTTCTCCACGGCGAAGAGCTGTCATTCTCCGCCTCCCGCCTAGAAGATGGCGCAGTTTCTCATTCGACTGTTCTCACTAACCCTGATGAACTTCTAAATTATGCCAACAGGTCACATCGAATAAGACCAAAAACGAATCCCTCGCAACCTCAAGGGCCTCCCGATATAAAAACTTTGTTTAGCTGAAGTACCAAACCGGCCAGTACCCTGAGAAAAATTGTGGAAACCGACGCCAAAGAGATTCGCGTGTCCACCTTGGTCAAAATGAGAATAAACTGGAGATGACCAGGCGAAGATGATTGAATTGGATACGACCAAAGTGAAATTGTGCTTCAATTGGACCCAACTGACCCAACTGTACAAACACACGAGCACTCAACTGCGACATTTGTTGTTGATTTATATTATTGACCTATTTCTATTTGAACAGCTGTAGGTAATTATAATTGTAAGTAGAATTTATTTTTCTTGAATAATTCGTTGTTTGTTCACACATTTAAGTTCCTTTTGTTGTTTTATTCATTTAAGCAGAATTTATTCATGAGAAATTTTTCTGTTGAATAGTTTATTATCTGAAAAAGAAATTACTCCAAGTTTTGATAAAACAAAATGTTTTTCCTTGAAAACTGCTGTGTTCTAACTAAGTCTCCCTAGCTGTATTAGATTATGCCAACTCGCCGCTAAGGGTGTGCCAACTAATCCCGCAGACGGGGTTAAGTAACAGAGTAGCAATGTTTTAGGAAAAGTTTTTCTGGTGGTACCTAAGCAAGTATTTAATTAATGGATCCTACTTGATCATAAAGACAAATAGTTCATCTATCCACTGCTTTCATCAGAATCTCTCCAAGCATTACACAAAATAATAGAAAAATCTAAAACCACAGTCTATGCAAATTATCCCTGTCTCCTCTACATCCTCTTCTATTCATTATCACATGTAACTGCTCATAATTTCTGTTCATTATTGTATCCTGTATCTTCGCATTCACGTCCGTTTCTTGTAAATTTGTAGGTCCTTTATCTTTACGCAATCATTAAGGTGTATTCCCATGCGCTTCAACTGTGCTGTACCAACGGAGTTCTTTATCCTTCATAGAGCAAAATAACTTTTCACCGGATAATTAATTTAAGCACCATAAACGCAAACTTACGCTACACATTGCATACCGCTTTTACGTCTTATCAATTTGTGGCTAGAAAGACGACGTAGTCCGTGAACCTTACCAATGGTATCACTGCTCTCTGAACTTTTACTCGCATTCTGATTTATTTATATTTTTCAATTCCTTACTTGGTGTATCACAATGTAAATAGCGGTAGGAAGCTCGAATCATGAACGAAGCGCATTTTAACGCGACCTTCGGAAAGCCTCATGAAGAGAAAAATTAAATAAGGCATTCACAATTTTCAAAGATTCGGATAAGTGAAAGCGGCACTTCGGAAGCAAAGGTGTCTGCGATAGAATCAAAACAAAGTTATACCAAATGATTTTAACAAGAAGCCTGCTCTAGGAGGCTGGCTGAAGCACCATGGCTCATAGTTCGTATAAGAGAAACTGAACTCAGGAGATTATGTACGAGAGAGTTCCAAATTTCTTCTGGGAAGTTGTAAAACCCAAGAATTCAATAGATTATTTTAGCAATAACAAAAACGTGTCTAATGTGCGCCAGTGTGCACGAGAGGGCGAGTGGGATATGTAGAAAAGAGCAAGTCGCATATTTGTTTAACTACAAACATCTTGGTCAACAATCACGAGCTGCTGGTGGACACAATTACAAAAGCAGATCGCAGAAATCTAGATAACGTCTCCATCAGGAAAAACGTAGTAGAATGAGTTGGATCCAATAACACTGCCACAGGATATTTGTCGAGAAGAGAGAGTGTATTTAATAACAAACTTTTGGTTATATTTCCTATAACGTGGTCTAGGGATAGCGTCTTTGATTAGTAATCAAAACACCCTCGGTCCCGGGTTCGAAACACGCCGCCGCTAGAATTCTGATTAATAATCAGCATTGGCGGCCGAAGCCTTGCGGCATATGAAGTCCCCCTCATTCTGCCAATGGCGTTGTCAAAGAGGAAGGAGGAGCGGACAGAGGTTCAGGGCACTCTCTTGCCCTTAGGGTGGGAAACTGTCCCTAAAGGCTGAAGAATCTGAATGATAAACGAGAAGAGGATGCCGAAGGCAATGGAAGCCACTGCATTAAAGACACATAACGTGTATCCACAAGACATGTGGTCTGTAATTGAAAAAGTGTCAAGATGATCTTTCGATTGGTGAAGGATTCCCCATTCGGATCTTCGGGAGTGGACGTGACAATGTTAAAAAGATTGATTAACCAACTAAAGGCTAACGTTCAATGAGTTGGGCTGTGGAATATCAGAAGCTTAAATGTGGTAGGGAAGCTAGAGAATTTGAAAAGGGAAATGCAAAGGCTCAACCTGTATATAGCAGAGGTCAGTGAAGTGAAATGGAAAAAGACAAGGATTTCAGGTCAGATGAGTATAGATAATATCAACAGAAGCAGAAAATGGTATAACGGTTTTAGGATTCGTTATGAATAGGCAGGTAGCGCAGAAAGTGTGTTACAGTGAAAAGTTCAGTGATAGGGTAGTTCTCATGAGAATAGACAGCAAAGCAACACCGACTACGATAGTTCAGGTATATGTGCCGACATCGCAAGCTGAAAATGAAGAGACAGAGAGTGTATATGAGGGTACTGAAATGGCAATACAGTGCGTAAAGGGGGATGAAAATCTAAATCATGGGGGACTGGCATACAGTTGCAGGGGAGGGACTAGAAGGAAAGATTACAGGAGGATATGGGCTTGGGAAAAGACTAATTGTGTTTTGTAACAAATTTAAGCTAGTAATAGCGAATACTCTGTTTAAGAATCGCAAGAGGAGGAGGTATACTTGGAAAAGACTGGGTGATACAGGAAGATCTCAGTTAGATTACATCATGGTCAGACAGAGATTCTGAAATCAAATACTGGTTTGTAAAACGTACACAGGAGCAGATAAAGACTCATATCACAATTTAGTATTGATGAAGAGTAGGCTGAAGTTTAAGAGATTAATCAGGAAGAATCAATACACAAAGAAGTGGAATACAGAAGTACTAACGAATAATGGGATATGCCTGAAGTTCTCATGGACATAGATACAGCAATAAGGAATAGCTCAGAAGGCAATACAGTTGAAGAGGACTGGACCTTTCTAAAAAGGCCAATCACGGAAGTTGGAAGGAAAAACAGGTATAAAGAAGGTAGCTGCGAAGAAATCATGGGTAACAGAAGAAATATTTCAGTTGGTCAGTGAAATAAGGAAGAACAAACATTTTCAGGGAAGTAGGAATACAGAAATACAAGCCGCTGAGGAATAGAATAAATAGGAAGTTCAGGGAAGTTAAGATGAAATGGCTGCAGTAAAAATGTGGATAAATTGAAAAAGAAATGATTGTTGGAAGGACTGACTCAGCATATAGGAAAGTGAAAACAACCTTCGATGAAATTAAAAGTAAGGGTCGTAACATTAAGAGTACAATGGGAATTCCGCTGTTAAATGGAGAGGAGAGAGTGGATAGGTGGAAAGAGCACATCGAAGGCCTCTATGAGGGGGAAGAATGTCAGATGTGGTAGATGAAGAAACAGGTGTCGATTTATAAGAGATAGAGGATACAATATTAGAATCAGAATTTAAGAGAGCTTTGGAGGATTTAAGATCAAATAAAGCAGAAGGGATAATTAGTAGTGGACATTTTGTTAGAGCAGGTTGCCTACATTCAGTGGCAAACCTATTCTCATTTGATTGACAGGTCCTTAACCTATTGTTCTGCTAAGTGGATTATGACCCCTGGGATAATCCTTCCTGTTGACTGACAGGTCCTTAACCTAGTGTTCCCCCTCCTCCACCCTCTCCCCCTCCTCAGCCCCACACCTCTGGGAACGCCCCTCGCCAAGCACACTTATGACATGAGTTTGACTGACTACTTAATTAAATTGATCAATTGATTAATCCTACCCCTCTGGTAAACCCGTCAACCCTTCCCCCTCTCCCCCTCCCCTGCCGGGAAATTGATGGCCAGTGCTGCAGAGCAAGGATCTCATGACAGGACATTCAGTTACAAAGCAGAAGGTATATTGATTATTTGTAAGAAATTCAGTTTGCAGGGGTTGGACCTCTCTTGCTTTGGGAAGATGCAAATCTTGTAAAATACATCGAAAAGAAGTAATTATATCTATCGCATTTTTATTCCGATTGCGCAAGGAATCCCACCATGAAACACCCATCACACGTCATTACACTGTTAAAAATTTTCGATCACGAATCACGACCATCGGCCGTCCGCTGACCTGCCTAGAACGCCAGCTTGCGCCAACCACGCAGACTGCATCGGGAGCGCCCACGAGGCGATGTGTCCATCAGCGGCCACCGCCACGCGCCGGCGTCACAGAGACGTCCGTTCGGGCGCTGCGACTGACAGACTGGATGTCACATTAATCTCCAAACAATAGCATCTGAGAAATTCATGTCGAAACACGTGCTTTCCCTTTCGTTCTGCAGCGTGCAACTGCTAGGCCTGCGTGTACTGTCGGTCGTGGTCGGACTGGAGTGCAAACAAAGCAGTGTTTACCTGCAAAACCCCTGAGGAATACCGACACACGGTAGATGCCTTCCTTCCGACGCAAATGCCTGATGAAGAATCGATCCAGAAATATTACAGAAGTTAGCAAATAATTAATTTCCGGTCACATGATCGTGATGTAGGCAGACGTGGTAGCTACCTCACACACAAAACTTGATGGTCGCAAAACTAGTAGCTGGCTGACTCGAAATACACTTTCAAAAAAAAGATCGTTGCATATAAAGAGAGAGCTGTAGTTTGCTTTGGAGTTGTCATAGGAACTAGCATAAGATATTTCATTCCGTTGCGGCCGAGCGGTTCTAGGCGGTTCAGCCTGGAACCGCGAGACCGCAACAGTCGCAGGTTCGAACCCCTCCTCGGGCATGGATGTGTGTGCTGTCCTTAGGTTGGTTAGGTTTAAGTAGTTCTAAGTTCTAGGGGACTGATGACCTCAGATGTTCAGTCCCATAGTGCTCAGAGCCATTTGAACCATTTAATTCCCCCATGGACTCTAAGTGGTTCCAGCTTTCCTGTGCACTTTTTTTTTTTAGGTACACTTCGTCAACTGCTTCAGGAGTCATTAAATCTGGCCCAGAATATCACATCTTGGAGATATCACAAATGCTGCTGTAACCTCCCCACACAAATGTAAAACAATGATAATCAGCCAAATGTTAACTCCCCACAAAATTATGTTAAATAATAATGCAAAATGGAACCAAGCTTAAACTCCCCACAAAATTGATAAATGAAAATTGACCAAAAACCACAATAATGTCAATTAACTAATGAACCATGTAGGAAATGTAACTTCCTAACAGAAATAATAATGTCTGGTAAATCTTTTTAAGGGCAGCAGCGCTGACCTACGGCCCTGTGAAATAATTAAATCTGACAAATTCTTACCTCAGTAACACTGCATCTACGTATATCTGCTCTTATTTTTCGGCACAGCTCTGTGCAACGCTGGCGTATATTTAATTTTGATTCTTGGAGGAAATGCATAGGAAATATTCTTTAAATTGAAATGAATGCTTTCTCTTCAAAAGAGTGGAAAAATTCTTTAAATTGAAATGATTACTTTTCTTTAAAAAAATTACTTTATAGAAAAATTATTATTGGGGAATTTTTTGAACAAATTAATTACAATTACCATACATTATTAGCTGAGCGCAATGCTGCTTCATTACCTTCTACAATAATACACATCGTCCACCACAATCCTGACCAGATTCGGAAGAACAGCACGCCGTCGAGGCATGCCGACGCCCGCTCAATACAACCGTCCACTCGCTACAACTACTGCCGACCAAGAGCAATCCGCAACTGAACGCTTGCGCGGTCAAGCGCAGACTAGCAACGATAAATAACTCTCTGGTCAGAGATTCTGCCATGCCTCGCCATCGCTGGTAATGAATACATACGTGTTTCACTGCTTCAGACAATCTGGCTTTGGAAATATTAATTCAGTCGTTAATACTGCGTTTAAGCAATTTGCTTCACACAGATTAAAACTACTCGAAATAAAAAAAAGATCGACATTGGTCAGTAGTTTACATGATTAAGTAACAGTCTTATGTTTTTGGTGAGAAATTTCATGAAATAATCCAAACATATTATTATTTGACGTCAGGATTGGAACTGGTGATGTATGAAATTATAATTGGAATTTCAAATTTAGAAGTCAATTTATACCATCATGGTTATAGCGTCCCCGACGATTACAGACAGGTCTTCTGGGGGTATTTTCTTTTTTAGAGGTACTACACAATACCTAAGTTGACTTGTTCTCTCAGTTACGATAGGACGAAGAAGGGGGAAAGAAAGGGTCTACCACGTGATAGAATAGTATCAACAACAAATATCGCCACAATGTATTCAGAAACACTGTCCATTCACGCCTAGATGACTGAAATTGTTGAAAACACTCTCACATCGCACGTACTCAAGTTCTGGACGCCCACACGCACCGTGTCGCAGTACAATGCCAGTGCTCAGAGACCGGGAGAAACTACAGCCGCGCCCGCAGCCGCAGTCGTGGACGCGCGTATGCCAGAGTGCACCACACACAGCCATGGAGGTCATTCGGCGATGACTGGAGTGGTAAGAATTCGGATGTCATCAATACTCCCAGCGCAAACACTCGTCGTATTGAATCATTTCATATTTCCACGGAGTATACACGCAACACACGCAGTCCCGAACTTGACTCAACGAAAATGAGTAGTAGTTCACTATTCACCCGTCCAGGGGGAGGCACGAGACAAATCATCCTAAGTCAGAAGCTCTCTTGGACTCCATGAACTGGCATACAAAGGATGGGCAAACCATAGAGCGGAACAAAAGCATCCCCTGAGATGCTATTTCCGGCCCCGACCAGCTTGCTTGCTGCTGTGCTTTCTATGGCCATCTCCTAACTCACAAGAATACTAGGAACCAGACACATATTTATTAGTATAACTACATTTAAATATTAGCCCGCCCGGTTAGCCACGTGGTCTAACGTGCTGCTTCCCGAGCGGGAACGCGTGCCGGTCCCCGGCACGAATCCACCCGGCGGATTAGTGTCGAGGTCTGATGCGCCGGCCTGTCTGTGGATGGTTTTTAAGGCCATTTTCCATCTGCCTCGGCGTATGCTGGCTGTTTCCCCTTATTCCGCCTCAGATACACTATGTCGGCGATTGCTGCGCAAACACTGTCTCCACCTACGCGCACATCATAATTTCTCTACCACTCAAATATTTGGGGTTACGCTTGAGTGCTACAGCGAGACGAAGCTTCTCCGTCGTTTCTCGGTCCCCGGTTTAATACACAATTCACACACATAATTAAATATTACGATTGCTGCTGCAGTCTGACACCGAGTAATGTACTGTATATGTCTCCTCTTGACAGATGTAGTTGTGGAACGAATCTCAGTATCTATAGCGGTCATAATTTTCCATGTAAAATCTATCTCATACTCTTACGGCTATCGATGCGCTGAATCTATTCATTCCTCACCAGAGGACACACAGTCATTTTCTCTGGACATGCCAGAGAATAAGTCACATTAACATTACACTGCGATATATACACATTTCAAACAAGCACTGCAATTATCTAAGTGTGCAGCACCGAAAAAAATTATGGTATACCCACACTCACACCAGCTATGTGCCTCGATTCTCTTCAGTTCTTGGAAAATATTTGATGTTTAAGTTTTCCAGTCAGTGCTTCCGAAAGGTGCTGCATGTTGCCAAAACTCTCTCAAACAAGTGTTATAAAACACAGACGTCCGAAACTATATGATAATCAAAAACGCTCCAGCGGACTAAAGAGTTGGAAAGACATCACTGATACAGATTGGTATGCAATAATCAACATCACTGTCGATATTGCAACAAGGAAACGAGAGGATACGCTTAGGGATGCCGATGAGGGGACGTTCTGTGTATCCATTTTTTACGACCGTATTGCCCGTCGTTTTTGTACACAATAGCGGGTCCAGATGAACCCTTGCATTGCTCTATTGCTCAGCTGTATACGAAATGAGTTGTCACCCCTTATGTTCGGATATACTGCTCAGAAAAATTAATGTGATTTGCGACCTGCACAGACTGTGCATATATATATATATATATATATATATATATATATATATATATATATATATATATATATTGGTACATTGAAAGTGACCGGGCCACATATCTCACGAAATAAGCATCAAACGAAAAAACTACAAAGAACGAAACTAATCCAGCTTGAAGGGGGAAACCAGATGGCGCGATGGTTGGCCCGCTAGATGGCGCTGCCTTAGGCCAAACGGATATCAACTACGATTTTTTAAACAGGAACCACCAGTTTTTATTACACATTCGTGTACTACGTAAGGAAATATGAATGTTTTAAATGGACCACTTTTTTCCTTTGTGATAGACGGCGCTGTAATAGTCACAAACGTATAAGTACGTGATATCACGTTACATTCCGCCAGTGCGGACCGTATTTGCTTCGTGATACATTAAAATGGACCGTTTACCAATTGCGAAAAAAGTCGATATCGTGTTGATATATGACTATTGTGATCAAAATGCACAACGGGCGTGTGCTACGTATGTTGCTCGGTATCCTGGACGACATCATCCAAGTGTCCGGACTGTTCGCCGGATAGTTACGTTATTTAAGGAAACAGGAAGTGTTTAGCCACATGTGAAACGTCAACCACGACTTGCAACAAATGATGATGCCCAAGTAGGTGTTTTAGCTGCTGTCGCGGTTAATCCGCCCATCAGTAGCAGACAAATTTCGCGAGAATTGGGAATCTCAAAAACGTCGGTGTTGAGAATGCTATATCAACATCGATTGCACCCGTACCATATTTCTATGCACCAGGAATTGCATGGCGACGACATTTAACGTCGTGTACAGTTCTGCCACTGGGCACAAGAGAAATTACGGGACGATGACAGATTTTTTGCACGCGTTCTATTTAGCGACGAAGCGTCATTCACCAACTGCAGTAACGTAAAGCGGCATAATATGCACTACTGGGGAACAGAAAATCGACGATGGCTGCGACAAGTGGAACATCAGAGACCTTGGCGGGTTAATGTATGGTGCAGCATTATGGGAGGAAGGATAATTGGCCCCCATTTTATCGATGACAATCTAAATGGTGCAATGTATGCTGATTTCCTACGTAATGTTCCACCGATGTTACTACAAGATGTTTCACTGCATGACAGAATGGCGATGTACTTCCATCATGATGGATGTCCGGCACACAGCTCGCGTGCGGTTGAAGCGGTGTTGAATAGCATATGTCATGACAGGTGGATTGGTCGTCGAAGCACCATACCATGGCCCGCACGTTCACCGGATCTGACGTCCCCGGATTTCCTACTGTGGGGAAAGTGGAAAGATATTTGCTATCGTGATCCACCGACAACGCCTGACAACATGCGTCAGCGCATTGTCAATGCATGTGCGAACATTACGGAAGGTGAACTACTCCTCGAATGGCGTTAGACGTATCACCAAATGCATTGAGGTTGACCGACATGATTTTGAGCATTTATTTCATTAATGTGGTATTTACAGGTAATCACGCTCTAACAGCATGCGTTCTCAGAAATGATAAGTTCACAAAGGTACATGTATCACATTGGAACAACCGAAATAAAATTTTCAAACGTACCTACGTTCTGTATTTTAATTTAAAAAACCTACCTGTTACCAACTGTTCGTCTATAGTTGTGAGCCGTAAGTTTGAGATTATTACAGCGCAATCTATCACAAAGCGAAAAAAATGTGCCTATGTATGCATTTTTTATCTTTTTTCTTTTTTCCACACATGATCTATGTGAGTTTATATACACATGTACATAGTACACATAAATATTTACACCACACTCACACACACAAAATTACTTACACTATGATAAAAGGGTCATACTACTACTCTGCAGATGCTCTCTCTCTCTCTATCGCCTATTCTCTCACTGTCACTCACTTAGAGTCCCCCCCCCCTTCTCTTGCTGCAAGTGAGCAGTGTGAGTACGGGAGAGCTTCAGTCCCGTCATCACAAATGGTCCTTTTAGCGTCATGAGGCAACAGCCCGATTCTAGACTTCAGCAGAGTGTGTACCTCGTTCCTCTCGATCGAATACTACTCTGCCGTAGCACCTGCAGCGTTAACTCCCCCGTACAGGCACCGCAAATAGTCTTCGATAGAGAGGGCTCTCGATGCAATACGACTCAAGCTCTTAGCCCGCCTCTGCGTGGCACATTCTGATGTGTGATATGCATACATTGTTGACTGCAGACTTACAAGCTCACTAATCAGCAATCCATTCGCGTCGTCCTTCATGAGGCCGATAACCTTCTTGTTCTGTGAAACAATACCGTAAGGCTTATCGGCCGTGTATGGGGATGTGTCGAATTCATTACGATGGTACTTGATTACTTCATACGGATTGCAGTTCTTCACCCAATAGATGAAGCTATCTTGATCCATATAAAGTAATTTAGGATCTGCGACATGAGTTTTTGCAAAATCATAATGAAAGCGGTACATGTGGAGTTTGGATAGGTCTAGCATGCACATCCCGACGTAAATAGGTTTTTTAAACTCTACTACAGTCTTCGCCATCTACAGCAAGAAAGTTCTTATTGAATATGGTGACCCGCCTAAAATTTGGTCTGGAAATGCATTTTCTTACACCATAACGCCCATCCCATTCGGTTCCAATCAAAATTTCACGTCGTTCCCTGAAATTATCCATTGTTTTACCAAAAATTTAATTATTCATTAATTTGTAAAAATCTTTCTCAAAATCACACTTGCGAAAGCTCTCTGTCTCATATTCAGATCAATATACTCCTTCGACCAGGGGGCCTGCTTGAAGGTGATAGTCTGGGTGGGTCTAACCAGCACCATCCCAAAGCTGAGACACTGCTGGAGATTACGATAATGAATAACGTATCTCCGCTTATTCCCCAGCGCTGTCATCAGTTTTGGGGGTGGAGCCCCCTCTGGAACTAGTTGCTCTGGACACAACGGCAAATAAGCGTGCGTGCTATGCAAACTAATAGGGTATGTGAGTTCCGCCTACACCACATACCCTACATCAGAATCAGCTGCCATACCATACATACACCTAATCCCTTGCATTCGTCTTCGGGCACCCATCGACTCACCAATCGTCAGTGATAGATGCATGGCATGCCCGAATACGTTATTTACATCCAAGTAAGTTATGTTATTCGGATCAAGGGATACATTGAACGTATTACCCATCTGTCCGTTATTTACTTTTGCAAGTCTGTGGACGCATTGGCAAAGACCTTGTGACGTTATTGTTTATATTTAAAAAAAATTGTAAATATTTTATTGAAACTGTTAAAGCAGAAGTAGAGACATCTTGCTTGAAGCGAAATCCATACTGAAACTCTTTGATAAGATTAAAATGAATGTACATATTAAGAAAAAGGGTGTAATATTTACTTTTAAATATTGTAAAGATATCTATTTGTTATAATTATTAAATGTAAAAAGGTGCTATAATGTAATTATGTATGTAATAGTTACTGGCACTCACTTAGGGCTGTATGAGACATGTGTAGTATAAAAGATGGAGTAGTTCCATCAGGAACGGAAAACTGTGTAAGTGTAGGTAAAGGTGGGAGCGGAAACGTTTGGCGCGTTTTGGTGGGCGCGAACAAAGTCAGTCGGTGGACAGTGATCATAGAGGCAGCACGTACAGCGCCAGCATAGTGTGGAGTGTGGCATATTGTTGGATCTTGCCTCGGTTGGAAACTGCAGTTTATCACGGCCTGGTATGGGGATAAAAACGGGCTATTGATTATAAGATGGATCATAACTATGAAGAGGAAATAAGTCCGACGTGGATAACTGCTCCTGGCCGTTCCGATATTAATGCAGTTGTTGCCACCAACGCCACCGTCGCTGATCACAGCTTACAGGGTACGACATTTTAGCTATGTATTATCGTGTGTGCCATGAAGTTGAAATGTGCTTTAAGAATAATAGCCATCATCCAAATTAACAATTGTGTCCACCTGGTAATTTATCCCGCTCATAAACCATGCAGGATCCTAACCTGGTAAGTGAAAATTCCGAGTGACCTGTATTCAGCCGAGACTGTGAAATCTTTAATATATTGTTGGCAAATCAGTGATTAATCAGTGAAATAATTGATGGAAAGAATAACTGAGAGTTTCATAATTAACATTGCTATTATTTTCTGTGTTAAAATGATTATGTAAGGTTATGCCAGATTCAGAAACCACATTAGATAAATTTTTTGCTGCTTTCACATTACGTAATAATGAAAGGAAATACTAAGCTGATGATTAATGGTGATAAATAGTAACGTTAAACAGTTTATAGTGAATCAATTAAATATTGAGTACCAAATATGTTGATGTAGATTTGAACAGGGGGGTTCAAATTTACTTTTGCTTTCATGAAATCAGTCTGTTTGCTTAAGGAATTGGGTACTGTAGTTTTGTTTCGAGCGCCTAAACTTTTCTTGTATTGCAGAACCATCTTTTATCTAAATCTAAAGTGAAGTCTATTAGGTAAGTAGGGAGATGTAATCTTTTCTGCTGTCCTACTCAGCTTCATTACGTGTGCCTAATTAGACTGGCGAGTAATAGTGTACCACCAACCACATATATTGTTATCGATGCAGAATAGTAGTCTAGCTACTGTTATTTGCCATACCTCTAAACTAATGACTTCTTTGAAGAAACGAGTTGAAGTCTGATGCTTGTTCCTTAGGTTATCATACACGGTTATTGCACTTGTTTTAGTGGGTTTGCTGTCCGGATAGGTAACTGTATTTCTGTTTGTTACATTGCTTATTATTAACAGTATAGTATAAGAATATTACAGTTGGTTTTGCATGACAGTATGTTTTGCGAACCAATTCAGAGAATACAAAATACACACTGGTATTACATCTGGTTCTACATATCAGGACAGTAAATAACACACACAAAATAAGGAGGAATATTACAACCTCCACGGATCCCTCACTCAAAGAAAAGACGCATGTCACCATCAGTCAACAATTCGATACTGCGCTTCGTTGTCTTGAGTATTGCATCACAAGACAACCCAGTGCCGTGTAATAGAAGACGGGATCCAGAGAATATGTGGCCACGCACAGACTCCGGAATTTCTCGAAAACAAGCGCAGGTCTGTGTCCATGTCAAGCCGTGTGTACTCTCCTAAAGTGGAGATATTAAATTCCCGCCCGATATTCACGGCATGCTCAAACTCTGCATCTGTTATTGTATTGTCTGTAATGTTGCTGGAGAATGCAGTTATGTTAGGTAGCCAGGCTTCGTTGAGTTTCGCCATACTACCTACGTACTCGTATGGGGAAATCCCCTTTTCCTCGTCGGGAGATGCAGCTCAAGTGATATGCATATCCCCCCCCTAGGTAGAGTTTCAACGAGTTTCTGGAGTGGCAGCTGCATAATACTAGCGTATCAAGGAAGCGGAGCGTAATTCTTGGCGTTATTCGTTTGGAGGATGAAATGTATTTCTCGACGCTCTCAGGTAGGACACTGACCTGATCTGTCTCCATGCTGAAATCATCCAAGTGCTCAACTAGAAAGTGAGTGTCATACCGGCTAAAATTAAGGAAGAAAATGGGTATGTGCCTTGGTAGCCGGTACTTCAAATTGCACGTATTGTGAGCTGCATCACGGAACTTCCCCGTAAGATGACAGTGGTCCCTACAAGGAGTTTCTGCTTTTCTGGCTAACAGCAGCCGCCAATATGAGAGTCAACGGCGTTATCGTACATATCTTCATTCTCTTCGATTTCGTCATGGCAACGTTGTCGTTGTGAAGCTTATCGACTTCCCATGAAAGTTTTTCGAGGTCAGTGAACAGCCAAACCACAACATTATCCCTGAAATAATTTGTAGCATTAAGACTGGAATCATAGGACGATAAAATTTGGTATGCTGACACATATTATACGTGTTTTTCTGTAAAGGTGGTGAGTGAGGTCGTGGGGTCACCTTCACAGTGGGTCACAGGAGCGAGAAGGCATTCAAAATCGGCATACTTTAAAAAAGGGCATCACTTCTGGTGATGGACATTTTTAAACTTTATGAATTTGTTTTCCTCAGTAGGCATAAAAGCATGTACCGGGTACTTGCAAGTGCGATCTACTAGATGCTCTGCTAATACCTTGTCTGAGGAAAAGGGCCGTTTCCCATTATGCTTACTCACTTGGGTGGAAATGAGTTGGGACATGTTTTTGATCCAAACGTAATGATAATTATCACCTTCAGAGAAGAGTAGCATGTTTAGCTGCAACTCAAGCTCACTGGCAAATTTGGAGAAATGGAGAAGACCGACGACAATATGCTTGTCCTGCTCATCTGATTTGCTTTTGTTCTCCAGGCCACAAACATGAACCATTGTTCTGGTATTCTGAGCCACAAATTTAGGTATGTCCTGGATTTTGTCGTAACACTTGTGAATGTCAAGGTATCTACCGTATCAGTATGTGAGCTCTGGATTCTCTTTAATATTTCTTTCGCAAGCCAGAACTGACCATACATAACAAGCCTAATCCTTCTCATTTTTAACGTTAATGCATGCCCTCTTATTAGCAATATCTTTAGGTAGCTTGATATAGTTGGGCCTTCTATTCACCGGATCATAGACATATGTATGAATGTCTAGGTGTAGTATTTGGCTGAGTGCTTTAGTTGACCCTCCCACTTCTATCACGGAAAGCCGGGCCAGCATAGCACTCAAGGTGGATTTACGAAACCACTCGGCGATTGACATGCTCCGCGTTATCAGGCCATTACCCCCCCACCCCCTCAAAGATAATGAAGACTTGTGTCTTCAAAGTGAAAATCAACATTAGGGGTGGGGAGAGGGGAGTGCGCTAGTTAGACGCAGAGCACCGCACTGCATCTAATGGCGGAATAGCGCGGATCAGTGACTACCTTGAGGAGCTCCATTTCCATGACAGAAAGGCACAGGGTCGCAGTACCCTCCTGCTGGATTCTCAATCCTCGTGTACGAGATTCACTTCTGAGAGGCGTCTACAATCCCCGAGTATTCTAACTGTGGTGTGGTGTCACTGACTTGATGTCCTTCACTAAATCTAAAGCAAACTGCCACTAGCCATAGGTTCATCTCTATTACCAGTAACATAATTACAACTAGGTGACGCAGCTGCTTGCGGTGATGTGTTGAGTAATACGTGCAGTACCTCACGTGATGGGCGAGGATTTGATGGCGCGGCAGGAGGAGGGGGAGGAGACGCTGTGCCATCAGGCAGTTGCGAGCAGCCTGGTTGCGGCAGCCTGGATCCACTAACCTGAGGGAGAGCGGTTCATCAACGCCAGAGTGGTGCTAGGGTGGCGGCTGCAGCGGCTTCCTGCGTGGCGACTAGCGGCGCCCTTGCTGGAGAAGAATCCCTTGCAGGACCCCGTCTCGATATTACAGTCTTCGCCGCCTCCAGTACCCGGGAAGGAAACAACACTGATTATTTGTAAGCAGAGTGAGTATGTATTATCTATTTTACTCTGGTTCCTTGGCATCTCCCTCATCTCCTCACGACGACAAAGGTCTTCCCCCATCCCCTCCAACCATTGCGGCATTTCGCCCTTGCCTGAATTTGAAAAGATCCATCTGTCCATCTCCCATTTATCGCCTACAACAGAATGATCTAACAAAAAAATATATACACACAAAAACCATGGGAAACAAAAATATTTTTTTAGAATATACACTCACATGAGGGTTATAAATACAAAATCAAATTGGGGTAATGCAGGAGTAGGTTTAATAATGAATAAAAGAAATAGGAGTGCGGGTAAGCTACTACAAACAGCATAGTGAACGCATTATTGTGGCCAAGATAGACATGAAGCCCACACCTACTACAGTAGTACAAGTTTATATATCAACTAGCTCTGCAGATGACGAAGAAATTGATGAAATATATGATGAGATAAAAGAAATTATTCAGATAGTGAAGGGAGACGAAAATTTAATAGTCATGGGTGACTGGAATTCGGCAGTAGGAAAAGGGAGAGAAGGAAACATAGTAGGTGAATATGGATTGGGGTTAAGAAATGAAAGAGGAAGCCGCCTGGTGGAATTTTGCACAGAGCACAACTTAATCACAGCTAACACTTGGTTCAAGAATCATGAAAGAAGATTCTATACATGGAAGAACCCTGGAGATACTGGGAGGAATCAGATAGATTATATAATGGTAAGACAGAGATTCAGGAAACAGGTTTTAAATTGTAAGACATTTCCGGGGTCAGATGTGGAATCTGACCACAATCTATTGGTTATGAACTGTACATTAAAACTGAAGAAACTGAAAAAAGGTGGTAATTTAAGGAGATGCGACCTGGATAATCTGACTAAACCATAGGTTGTAGAGAGTTTTAGAAAGAGCATAAGGGAACAATTGACAGGAATGGGGGAAAGAAACACAATACAAGAAGAATGGGTAGCTTTGAGGGATGAAGTACTGAAGGCAGCAGAGGATCAAGTAGGTAAAAAGAAGAGGGCTAGTAGAAATCCTTGGGTAACAGAAGAAATATTAAATTTAATTGATGAAAGGAGAAAATATAAAAATGCAGAAATGAAGCAGGCAAAAAGGAATACAAACGTCTCAAAAATGAGATCGACAGGAAGTGCAAAATAGCTAAGCAGGGATCGCTAGACGACAAATGTAAGGATGTAGAGGCATATATCACTAGGAGTAAGATCGATACTGCCTACAGGAAAATTAAAGAGACCTATGGAGAAAAGAGAACCTCTTGCATGAATATCAAGAGATCAGATGGAAACCCAGATCTAAGCAAAGAAGGGAAAGCAGAAAGGCGGAAGGAGTATATAGAGGGTCTATACAATGGCGATGTACTTGAGGACAATGTTATGGAAATGGAAGAGGATGTAGATGAAGATGAAATGGGAGATATGATACTGCGTGAAGAGTTTGACAGAGCACTGAAAGACCTGAGTCGAAACAAGGCCCCGGGAGTAGACAACATTCCATTAGAACTACTGACAACCTTGAGAGAGCCGGTCCTGACAAAACTCTGCCACCTGGTGAGGAAAATGTATGAGACAGGCGAAATACCCTCAGACTTCAAGAAGAATATAATAATTCCAATCCCAAAGAAAGCAGGTGTTGACAGATGTGAAAATTACCGAACTATCAGTTTAATAAGTCACAGCTGCAAGATACTAACGCGAATTCTTTACAGACGAATGGAAAAACTGGTAGTAGCCGACCTTGGGGAAGATTAGTTTGGGATTCCGTAGAAATATTGGAACACGTGAGGCAATACTGACCTTAGGACTTACCTTAGGAGAAAGATTAAGGAAAGGCAAACCTACGTTTCTATCATTTGTAAACTTAGAGAAAGATCTTTTGACAATGTTGACTGGAATACTCTCTTTCAAATTCTAAAGGTGGCAGGGGTAAAATACAGGGAGCGAAAGGCTATTTACAACTTGTACGGAAACCAGATGGCAGTTATAAGAGTCGAGGTACATGAAAGGGAAGCAGTGGTTGGGAAGGGAGTGAGACAGGGTTGTAGCCTCTCCCCGATGTTATTCAATCCGTATATTGAGCAAGCAGTAAAGGAAACGAAATAAAAATTCGGAGTGGGTATTAAAATCCACGGAGAAGAAATAAAAATTTTGAGGTTCGCCGATGACACTGTAATTCTGTCAGAGACATCAAAGGACTTGGAAGAGCAGTTGAACGGAATGGACAGTGTCTTGAAAGGAAGATATAAGATGAACATCAAGAAAAGCTAAATGAAGGTAATGGAATGTGGTCGAATTAAGTCGGGTGATGCTGAGGGAATTAGATTAGGAAATGAGACACTTAAAGAAGTAAAGGAGTTTTGCTGTTTGGGAAGCAAAATAACTGATGATGGTCGAAGTAGAGAAGACATAAAATGTAGACTGGCAATGGCAAAATGGTTCAAATGGCTCTGAGCACTATGGGACTCAACTGCTGTGGTCATAAGTCCCCTAGAACTTAGAACTACTTAAACCTAACTAACCTAAGGACATCACACACATCCATGCCCGAGGCAGGATTCGAACCTGCGACCGTAGCGGTCGTGCGGTTCCAGACTGTAGCGCCTTTAACCGCTCGGCCACTCCGGCCGGCGGCAATGGCAAGGAAAGCGTTTCTGAAGAAGAGAAATTTGTTAACATCGAGTATAGATTTAAGTGTCAGGAAGTCGTTTCTGAAAGTATTTCTATGGAAGTGAAACATGGACGATAAATAGTTTGGACAAGAAGCGAACAGAATCTTCCGAAATGTGGTGCTACAGAAGAATGCTGAAGATTAGATGGGTAGATCACATAACTAATGAAGAGGTATTGAACAGAATTGGGGAGAAGAGGCGTTTGTGGCAAAAATTGACTAGAAGAAGGGATCGGTTGGTAGGACATGTTCTGAGGCATCAAGAGATCACCAATTTAGTATTGGAGGGCAGCGTGGAGGGTAAAAATCGTAGAGAGAGACCAAGAGATGAATACACGAAGCAGATTCCGAAGGATGTAGGTTGCAGTAGGTACTGGGAGATGAAGAAGCTTGCACAGAATAGAGTAGCATGGAGAGCTGCATCAAACCAGTCCCAGGACTGAAGACCACAACAACAACAACATGAGATTTGCGATGGTTCCTGCATATCTCCAACACATACCCCTCTCTGTCCCACTTCTCTGTCTGCCATGAAATCTATAGCAACGAGGAATATGCACCATATTGCATATGCGATGAAAAAAATATTAATGGACAGACATAATGAAACATTACGAAATTATTTGTGAAATTAGGAAAGAAGTAACGTTTATCGATTTTGATCCTCAAAAGGCCGGCCGAAGTGGCCGTGCGGTTAAAGGCACTGCAGGATGGAACCGCGAGACCGCTACGGTCGCAGGTTCGAATCCTGCCTCGGGCATGGATGTTTGTGATGTCATTAGGTTAGTTAGGTTTAACTAGTTCTAAGTTCTAGGGGACTAATGACCTCAGCAGTTGAGTCCCATAGTGCTCAGAACCATTTGAACCATTTTTGATCCTCAAAATCATCTAATCCTCGAAATCATCTACAGAAATAGCATCACATTACGTAAATGATGTAATTTTTTTAGAATGAAATCACGTATATACGATACATAGTGCAACAATACGAAATTCTTAGTGTAAAGGTAACATTTATCGATTTTGATACCTCGAAATCATTTACAACCTCAGATTCTTTGGTCGCACAAATCATTTATTCGAAGATAGATATATATTCTACTTACGACGATATTGCTGCTGCTGCTGCTGCCACTGCTGTTGCTGCTGCTCCCGGTGCAGCTGCATCCAGTGTTGCTGTTGCTGCTGCTGCAGCTGATGCCACTGCTTTTGCTGTTGCTGCTGCTGTTGTCTCTCGCCCTCTTTAATTACCCGTTGGATGTATGCTGAAACAATAAGACATGTATTCAATACGAAGCCCTTAGTGAAAAAAAGTTACAGTCACTGATTTTGATCCCTCGAAATCATCTACAGTCTCTCTGGTCACGCCAGTACTACAAAGATGGAATATATACTTGCAATGCAACCGATGTTGCTGCTGTTGATGCAGCAGCTGCTGCCACGGTCCCTGCTGTTGCACCACAGCGTTGATTTTATCCACGCTTTGGTGTTGGTGGATAAGCACTGAAACAATAAGAAGAAATGTATTCAATACAACGAAATTCTTAATGGAATAGAAAAGTTACAGTTACCGATTTGAATTTGTACTTACCAGGTAATTCCCCATCGTGCTCTAACGGTCTCTGCCGTTAGCCACCACTAGCTCTACCGATGGTGCTCGATGCTGCTGCTGAACGTTTCATTTTTTTAACCTAAACTTGTAACATGCACACAGAGAAAGGGGCAAACTGACGCGCAAGAGCGAGAGCAAGATGATCGACCTCACACTACTGTGGTTGATGACAGAATGAGGGCGACTGGGAATGGAGTGGTCTTTATATTCCACTTCCGCCAGAAAGCCAATAGAAACGCAGCATTCTACACCACCAGCAGGTGAATGCTGGTCTGAGCACGCTGGACAACTCTGTGCCGGTCTGTGAGCACTATCGGTGTTCAGCTGGTTGCGGGAGTTTTGCTATTCGACAAAACCGAACTAAGATTAAATGTAGGTAAGTCACGCCCCCATTTCGCGCTAACTCTGCGTCCAGCTTTTTTATACAGGGTGTCCCATTCAAACATCTCTGATTTCAAGGACCCAGGAGAGAAACCACAGTAGATATGACAAAGAAAAATGCACCACATTGTAGAGCATCTCAAAGAATTTATATTCCTGCGTCAGAAGTGCCAAGTATCGTCGCCAGAGTGCAGCATGGTCGCATGAAAAAATGGCGACTCCACAGCTGCACACGCAAGCAGTAGTGTGGTTTGCAGAAACAAAATCGCCGATTACTGTGCAAAGAAATTATCGCTGTGTGTGTGAATGTGATCCACCCTATGTGAAAACAATTAGGGAATGGTATAGGAAGTTTCTGGCAACAGAAAGTGTTCTGCAACATTTTGGCGGTGCACGTTACGGAGTTTCAGAAGAGACAGTGGATGATATCAGACAAACGTTTCTCAGATGCCCACGTCAGTCAACTCGTCAAGCATTTCGGCAACTTGATGTACCTCGCTCAACATTGCATCGTGTAGTTCACCAGCGTCTTCGTATGTGTGCTTACAAAGTACAAATTCTGCAACATCTGACGCCAAACGACAAACCACCACGACGACAACAATTTGCTGTGGATATGTTGCGACCTATTGACATGGATGCCAGTTTCCTGGAAAGATGTTTATTCTCAGAGAAAGGGTTAATAGGCATAATGTTCGGATTTGGGGTTCGCAAAATCCGCACATTGTTATTGAATATATTCGTGATAGCCCTAAGCTGAACGTCTGGTGCGGGCTAATGCACGACAGGATGTTGGACCATTCTTATATGTGGAACAAACATAGTGAATGGGGCAGTGTATCTGGACATGTTGGAGCAGTTTGTGTACCCTCAACACAACGCTTGCAACCCAACATCGTTTTTCAAAAAGATAGAGTTCCGCCGCATTGGTCAACGGCTGTTCGCAAGTTCCTGGATACGAAACTTCCCAATCGTTGGATCGGACGTGGAGGACCCATTGCCTGGCCACCACGTTCACCCGACATCACGCCGCTTGATTTCTTCATGTGGAGATTCGTGAAAGACCGCGTGTATGCCACCAAAGTGGACGATATTCCTCCTTTGCAACATCGTATCACTAATGCGATTGCAACAATAACAGAGGAAATGTTACAAAGAACGTGGCAATAAATTGAATATAGATTCGATATTCTTCGTGCTACAAATGGTTCACACGTAGAGCTATATTGATGATAAATAAATAAATTCTTTGAGATGCTCTACAGTGTGGTGCATTTTTCATTGTCGTATCTACAGTGGTTTTTCTTTCCTGGGTCTTTCAAATCACGGAGGTTTGAGTGGGACACCCTGTACATCTCGGGTTGTCATAATTTCTGTCTGGCAAAGGGAACATTTCTCTCACATTGACTAAAAGTGGACGTAAATTGGGAAAGAGAAATCGGGACAAATGCTGCCTCTCTCAAGCTTAGAAAGGTGAAAGATTGGAGCAAATGCCACAATTAGTTTTAGTTGCAAGCAGCTTCAGGTATACAAAAGAAAAAAAAACCTTTCAAAGATCACTGTGCAGTTATATGACAACGTCGAGCGCAAACAATTATTTTACAATTGCTGTTGATTTTGATATGCCCAACGTCACATTTTTTTGTGGCTTCGAAACATTAAAGAGTTTGGAGCTTAGCATGAAAGTACAGTTCACTGATTTGAAAGACATAATGATGTTAAACTTCGCTGCTGTTACTAATTGCCCCTATTTGAATGAATTTGAAACGAAGTAACTGTCCGTTTTTAAGTGCTTCCATAATGCACGATTGATTTGTGCTTTAAGTCAGCTAAATGACAATGTCAGTTCCTACCCATCCACAAAAAGTATCATAACACTTACAAATTACACATCTGCATCAAAGTCACGCCTCCCACGTTTTATGAAGAACCGTTCGTCCGCATATTTTTCTTGGCATGAACACTTCCTCCTCGGCATTTTGAGTTCTCTTGGAGCAATCACACACCTTAATAACAAATTAACCGCGGTACAACTCAGAGAAACAGAGAATAACGTTGAACTCAAGCTGAAACTAAAGTGACATAAGTGATACTGATGGTGGTCCGTCAGTCTGGCATCGCGCATTCGTGTCATAGTGCTTAGAGCGGGGCTCATATTTTGAAATGAGTTCGTCATTTTTAAATACGTCAGGTAGCAGATAAAATATATATTACATAGTAATGCTACAAGTTGTGCAGGGACCATGTATTAATCAAAAGCGTTCATGTGACGACGACTCTTAAGCAGTTTCATATAAATACCCAAGAGCACATTACTCACGTTTCTTGATTTCACCGGCTGAAACACGTTCTGAGCTGTAACATTCTCTTTTCCCAGCGAATCCTTAGTACTCGAGGCTAATTGTCGTAATATATTCAGGAAATAAAAGCTCTAGAATATATTTTTCTAATGTAGGGCTACAGTTCTGTTCTTGAACAAACGTAGTTGTGCAGTCACTACCCCACTTTAATAGCGATAACTAAAGCTCTGGCAGAAAGGGCATTTATGGTCAGGAGAAGTCTACTAGTATCAAACATGGGTCTTCATTTGAGGATGAAATTTTAGAGAACGTACGTTTGGAGCACAGCACTGTACAATAGTGAAATATGGCCTGAGGAAAAAACGGGACAGAATAGAATCGAAACATTTGAAACGTGATGCTACAGACGAATGCTGAAAGTTAGGTGGAATGATAAGGTAAGGAATGGGGAGGTTCTGCACAGAATCGGGAAGGAAAGGAATGTGTGGGAAACACTGTCTAGGAGAAGGGACACGATGATAGGACCTGTGTTGAGACATCGGGGAAGGAAGGAGTTGTAGAGGGCAAAAACTGTAGAGGAAGACAGACATTGGAATATGTTCAGCAAATAATTGAGGACGTAGGTTGCAAGTGCTAATCTGGGATAAAGAGGTTGGCATAGGAGAGGAACTCGTGCCGGGCTGCATCACTGAAAAATAAATAAATAAATAAATAAAATAAAAATAAAAAGATAAAACTTATATGACACCTACAGGCCGAGCATTACTGTCAGTAAAATGAGTGTGCATTGGACTTATGAGAAGTCAGAGTTGCAAGTAAAGTAGGATACTATGTCAGCAACATGCATGCTAAACAAGTATCTAGAAACGAGAACGAAACTGGTTAGTTGTGGCCAATGTCAGAATACAAGATTTTGGCATGGTGTAATTGGGTGATTTACCTATTAAGAGTAATAAATGTATTTTAACATACCGCCCTCAGATGTTCTGGGTTTAGAGAATGAGATTTTCACTGCGCAGCGGAGTGTGCGCTGATATGAAACTTCCTGGGAATTAAAACTGTGTGCCGGACCGAGACTCGAAATTGAGACAAAGGAAGTTTCTGGGTTTAAGTTGTCAGTGGCTTTTCGGCCTCAGCATATTTCCATCCGTGCCTACAATTTTGGAACCCCCTTCGCGCAGATCATTTTCGAAGAGAAGTCTTAGTTGTTGAAAATGAAGCAGCAGACTCTGTGTGACTTTAACTTCTGTTGGATGAATTTCCGCTGTCGATAAACCACCGACTTTAACTTAAGTTACTATGCAACATGTTCCAACATACCAGAAACAAAATGTCAGGGATTTAGCTTCACGTCTAGGCCAGACGCAGAACTTTTCACCTTGTATCCACACGTTCAGTATTTTTTTTACAAAAGCAGCTCTTTACCTGTGATTGTGGTAGGATCAGGGCAGAGATACCTGAGGTGAATGAAATAGGTGAAAACACGTTGCCCTTTATGCTTCTGGAACCGAATGTAGCTATCGCTACACACCACCACCTCTTGTCTGATCTCCACTGTTGGCCTAAATTAGAGTCCCGTTGTTAAGCTATCTTGTTGTTTATTGCTAGCAGAAAAACCGGCTCTCTCAAGTATACCGGGATGTGCAGCACCGTTACATCAGTTGCCCACTTGTCTCACGACAGAAGAGTGACCCGTGGAACTGATAGCGTTACATTGTGTTCTGTGTTGTTTTGTTCCACATACGCAATTTTCTACCGTTGCTATGCCTTACTTTAGAATACGCTTAACCTAACTCAAATCTGCACCAAAATCTCCAATTCTGTCGAAAATTGTTGCACTTTTAATCACAACGATTTCATTTACGTTAATGCAAACATAATTTAGCTATAGCAGGGTGTGGTATGGATATGAGCGACCTGGCAACACCGCATTCACCCGCTCAAGCACAACGGAAAGCACTACGTCAAGGTGCAATGGTACATCGAAAGGATTTACATTTAGGTTTGCAGTTTTATGATTACTGAAGTTGTGTATGGCCGGAACAAGAAATACCTTTTAACGTTATTTAAAAAAGTGCTAGTGGAACTGGGTTCATCAGCTAGATTTTACCAGCAATTTAATTTTGATATATAGGCTTCTACATCCTACCCAATATTCAGAGAATACTACGCTCATAAAACAAATCCGAGACGTTTAACGCTGTTTTAGAAGAACGTTACTTTTGAGCAGTAGTTACAAAGCTGTTATATATAAGGCCCATGTTTTAACGTACTTAAAGCTGGGAAGGTTTTAATTGTTTTACAGAATTTTGTTGATCAACTTGCATACGTTTTTGCTCTCAGTTATGTTTAATTATCGCTCATCATCGGTATGAATATCACTGTATGTAATTTCTTTAAAATAACTTGTAAATATTTGTTCTTTTACTGTGGGAGCACGTAATTTTTTAATAGTTCGTACAAAGTTCTTATGTATTTAATCTATTACAGTACTCTAATGAAGGAGTACTGAAAACTGTCAGAGTCTAGTAAAAAGTGCTTTATGGTTCCGTGATGTTTCGTATTACATTCTTATTTATTAATGAGTGAAGCGATAATTTTACGTTCTATGGTTCTGTAATGCTTCGTCGTAGAACCGGTAAAAATTTTTCCAGGAATTTCGCATTTCACAGGTCTTTTTGCTCATTTAAAACTCTGTCTGATCTTTTAGATGGATGTAAATTTCAATTTCTTCGATTAGATCCACGATTTTTCCTTTCTGTAACTTATGTAATATTTTAAGTGATTCATCTATATTACGTATTTTGTGGGCGGTGTCTTTCAAGCGTGCAGAAAACTATGGATGAGTTATTGTCGCCTACTGTTGTGTGTCCTTTAACTTGTGTACTAATTTTTCTTCCTGTTCGTTCAATAAAAAATTATGGCCATTCTTAACAGTTAATTTTGTAGATTCCTGATTGCTAAAACGGTTCTGATTTACGTGGTATGTGTCTCAATAATCGTTGTAGATTGTTAGTGGCTCTGTATCTGGTGTATAATTTTGTATTGTTTAAACATCGAGTAATTTTGTTGGAAGTAATACTTAGATCTGGCCATACAAGAACTTCATTTTTCTGTGGTCCGTTTTTGTCTCTGGTTAAAGTTATTTCATCTGTGGGACTGGCATGTGTTTGATAGGTTTTCTTTTTGAATTATGTGTTTTCTAAGTTTTTGGGGTAACGATTACTTAAAGCTACATTTCGGAGAATATCTAGTTTTTTCTCAATTTTTTCTTTTTTCAGTGGTAAGTTGTTTAGTCTGTGTAACATAGAATGAAAATATGCGAGCTTGTGTGCTCTCGGATTGCATGACTGGTTGTAGATAATAATGACTGTTGTTGGTTTGCGAAAAATGTCGAAAATGTGTTTAGATTTTTCGTTTGAAATTTTTAAAGAAGAGAACTTATGAGTGTCTAAACGATCGCGAACTCTTCAAGTTTAGCAAATTGTCACCATTATACTTCATGGCAATTTTCAGTAACGGTTCCCAAAGAAAATGACGTTATACACACATATACTGGCTGTTTGTATGAACTTGAGACAACTAAATATCTTGAAAACGACGTATCGTACGAACAAAACGTTATAAGTAAAAATTTAATGTTAGTTTGTGCTGGAATTAGCCACCTCCTACAAACCCCTCCTGCATGGTTCGGATCAACTTACTATTTTCAATAGAAACCCCCATTTCTATTGCATATTTGGATTCTATGCCCAAAATCTATGTGCGGTTCACTCAAAACCATTGTTTTACAGATGGTGCTGTAAACGATAAATATCAAGTATGCCTGATTTTGCAATGATGCATTTTATTTTGCATTTCATTTACCGTGTAAAACCTTTGTGTTTGAGTGTCTGAGTTACAGTTATGATGAGAAGCAAAGGGACTCAGCGAAATGATGGGAGGCAGGGGGATCCACCGGAATCAAGCACGCGAATGGCGAGAGGCAAAGGGCTAGAGGACATCAAGCACCCTGACGGAAACAAAAAATTATTACACCCATGCCGTTGTTCGTGGATCATGTTAAACAGAATTTCTTGCAAGGCACTGAAATGGCTGACCATACTGAACTGTATAATTAAATCTGCAACACTGAAGTAAATTTCTAACACAAAATATGAGGCGTTAGAATACAAAGGCTTACATTTACATCAAAAATGAAAAGTGGAATCAAATACGTCGGTTCTTGATTGTAAAAACAGGCACACTTGATACTTGTAGATTACAGAGCTATCTATCACGAATGGGATAAATGGTATCATTAAATAGTACGTATTTCTTGGCATAGTTTCCGAATATGCTACAAAAATGGGGGGTTCCCATCTCAAAACACAAAGTTGATCCCACTCACACGAGACAGTGGTTAGGAGCTGCTCAGTTGCAGCACGGACAGATGATCCTTTTACTGACATTAACTTTTAACTTGGAACCTTTTTTTCGTAGGTTGCGTCGTTTTTTAGATATCTATCTGTCTCAAGACAAAAGAAACACCATGTATATGCGTGATGTCTCTTGTGGAGGATATGTCCGACAGAACAGACAGCACACGTACACTGACGGAAAAATAATTACAATACCAAAAACAATTAATGCAGAGTAATAAAATTTCTGAAATACATTTGTCTGGGTAACATATTTAAGTGATTAACATTGCAAAATCACGGATTAATGTAAGCTCAAAATAAGCCATTGCAAATGTGGAATGCTGGTGCATTAATAACCGGCGTAACTGCGGAATGTTGAATGCAAGCACGCAAACATGCAGGCATTTGCTGTACAGGTGCCAGGTATCTGTTTGTAGGATGGAGTTCCACGCCTGTTTCACTTGTTCGGTCAGTACAGGGACAGTTAATGCCGTTTTTGGATTACGCTGGAGTTGCTTCAAGTGCGGGTTCTCTAATTTTTCTCCACAGCGTTTCACGAAAGAATGCCGTCTTCCTCCGGGATTCCCATTTGAGTTCCCAAAGCATCTCCGTAAAACTTACGTTTTGCTCGAACCTACTGGTAACAAATTTAGCAGCCCTCCTCTGAAGCCGGCCGCTGTGACCGAGCGGTTCTAGGCGCTTCAGTCTGGAACAGCGCGATCGCTACGGTCGCAGATTCGAATGCTGCCTCTGGCATGGATGTGTGTGATGTCCTTAGGTTAGTTAGGTTTAAATAGTTCTAAGTTCTAGGGGACTGATGACCTCAGATGTTAAGTCCCATAGTGCTCAGAGCCATTTGAACCTCCTCTGAATTGCTCTATGTCTTCCTTCAATCCGATCTGGTACGGATCATAAATACTCGAGCAGTACTGAAGAATAGGTCGCACCAGCGTCCTATAAGCGGTGTCCTTTACGGGTGAAACACTCATTCCTAAGATTCTCCCAATCAACCGAAGCCGACCGTTTGCCTTTCCTACCACAGTTTTCACATGCTCGTTCCACCTCATATCGCTATGCAACTTAACGCCCAGATATTTAAACGATTAGACTGTGTCGAGTGGGATACTAGTAGTACTGTATCCAAACATTACAGGTTTGTCCTTCCTCCTCATCCGCATTATCTCACATTTTTCCGCATTTAGGGCTAACAGTCGTTCCTCACACCTACTGGGAATTTTGTGTAAGTCGTTTTGTATCTTCTTACAGTCACTCAACTTCGACACCGTACCGCCAAATCACTTATGTACACTCTTTGACATAAAACTTGACCGGCGGCCGGCCGCTTCAGAGGCTAAGTCCGCGCCGATCGCGACATGGGACAAAAAAACTGGCCAACTCGCTAATTCTCTAAGTCCGGTTATCTGCACAATCTGGCAACACTGTAGACTGCGGCACTTCCTGGAGGAAAACTTGTCCCATGATAGAGAAACTCTAGGATGGTTACGCCTGTGGTCTAGCGGTAGCGTGCGTCGTTTCTGTTCATAATGTCAGTGGATCGAGAGCAGCTGGCATAAAATATTTTTATAGCCTCTTCTGTCTGAATGCTGAAGACGTGAATGTAATGGTAGCGCAGATTCAATCTATTTCGCTTTGTGACACACCGATATCAAAATTTTGTCAAGTAACGATTTTGCGGCAGATTTCCTGCAGACTGTCCTCCTCTGGACGCCGTATGCGGCAAAGCTCCGGGATCCATTTGCTGGCTACTGGCAGCGGCCGTGGCGACAGCAGCGGCGCTGCACTCCCCCGTTCTTTATCGAAAGCGCCTGCTACCGCTCATCGCTTTTGATGATTTAAAACGCTTTATTATTAAATGTTGCTCCACAGAAAATTTCTACAATTTCCATTCACGCTCAAAAGCAACGGAGACAGACGCCCTGATTAGTAGGCGGGTATTATATTACATTAATCGGCAAGAGCTGAGTATGGCCCGAAATTAATTTTATAGACTGGGACGAAATTAAACCACCTCACTACATTCGATGAATTTATAAATGCTTCATACCTCGTTTCTTTTCCTTTCAAACTCAATTATTTGTGCAACTTTTGGTCAATGTTTGGATGTTTTCGTCAAGCCAGAGTGAGCGTCTGTGGTGTAAAGTGTATTACAGTTCTTGTTTCATTCCTTATGGTAAGTCTATGCGATAAACTGTGTGAATACCTTGCAATGCATGCTCTGTAGCAGTGCAGGAACACTGCACATTTGGAGTTCCATGTATGGGTTCATGAAGTATTTATTGTTGATCGGAAGTGATAGTTAAGGTCATCAGATTTAAACCAGAAAAATTTGTCGTTTTGAAGGTTTCAGAGAACGGAAAGGAATTGCTAACGCCGGTGTTAGAAAACGTCTACAGTTAAATGCTATTGCAAAAATTTAGAAGAAGGGAACTATATTAATGAACATGTGCACTTCATAAACAACCTTCTGACATGTTAGACCTATGTGACGAACAAAGCTCAAATTTATATCGTTGACAGTCGGTTTGAATCTTTTCAGGGTCTATTTTACAGTGAAGCACCTTGGAATTTGCGAAGCAGAAATCCATGATATTAACTTAATTTACTAAGTCGAAATCGGACGAAGATTGATGTTTAAAGGCATTCTTCAGATTTCGCATAAGAAATTTTTACTATCAGTTTGCAACTCCATTAATTAAAATGGAAAATAAAAGGTTGTAGTCAGCGGCTTCTACCGTGATTCGAACTGCTATGTCTTATAGTACAAGCACTGCAACGCACAAGGGAACCTCTGAGCTAACGACACACTGGCGGCCAGAGGCGGAATATAGTCACTGCGATGTTGCCTGAGCCTCAAAACGCAACCTTAAACACACGAACAGAGGAGGTGGAGATTACTGTTTTAACGTCCCGTCGACAACGATGTCATTAGAGACGGAGCACAAGCTCGGATTAGGGAAGGATGGGGAAGGAAATCGGCCGTGCCCTTCCTAAGGAACCATCCCGGCATTTGCCTGAAGCGATTTAGGGAAATCATTGAAAACCTAAATCAGGATGGCCGGGCGCGGGATTGCACCGTCGTCCTCCCGAATGCACACACAAACAGGTGTTGCTTATGTGAAGAACGCCGTTCTTGGAGTCCAGAAATTAAATATACTTTCTAATTGTGTCATCTTGCAGTGGATTATATCGTACGAGTCTTCGATGTGGAAAACGAATGTGAAGTGAATTTAGCGAGGTAACGCCGACCTACACCCGGAAGTAAATGCACTATCAGAGTGTTGACAAATACTTGCTACGACGCTGCCATTTCTAGGCTCTCTGACGAGGCAGCTCTTCAGCGAAATGCTTGCCGTGATTCTCCGATACGGTTCTTCAGAGTGGAGACGCGCGCGCACGTTTGGTTTTTATGCGGCGTTCTCCCCTGATGGTTTCTGACGTCGCCTTGTGGGCTATGTATACATATGAGACATTCAATTATCATTAATCCAGAATCATACAAGTTTCAGCTTCCGGCGTGGAAGAAGGCTGTTGACGCCGACATTATATCATTTCAACGTAGGGAAAGCAAAACGGATCATTCAATGTTTCTCATTCAACATAAAGCATGTGAGATACTTTTCCGTAACGTTCATAATCATCTAAAAATACAAACGAAGTAAAAATACACCGGAAGCTTATTCGAATTGAATATAACGCTTTGCACCTCGATGTCGAATTTGTCCACTTGCAATCTTTTGCAGCATACACATAGAATGTCATGATTACCACGAGAATGAAGAAATATGTTGGTAAGGATGGAAGCAAGAAGAGACGCAGTCAACAAATATTCTATTCCTCATGACATTCATTTCATTTGACACGTAAGAAGAGGTAAAGCGGGAATTTACTTTCGTTAACACGAAAGATATGCCGCACATATTGATAACGAGGAAGTCTGCGTCTTCATACGTTTCCTCCTTGAAATCTGTATGCTCTATTATATACTAAGTAGCCCGATCATTGTTTCAGTAATGTTACCCTCTTGTTTGACCCCGTAACGATGAACAGATTCCAAATGCATGTCTCCCTTCCTGGGTTGTTTTTTGTGTTTTATTGCTTGGAATTCCTGAAGCAGACCACTGTGCCTTCCCCCCTCGTGGGTTAGGTCTCAAAACTAAACCGCTTTGTATCCAATGGCATAATTTATTCAGACAGCATCAGCATAAGACTATCAAACAAAGCCTTCCATTTACAGTTGCAGTCATGGTCCTAAATTACCAGCTGTCTGCTACTGTGGCAAAGTCCGTACTACACTTTCGATTCCGCAGCACCATTTTATCTGGTAACACTGTGTAGTTGCACAGTTGTGCTACCAGGTCTGTCCTCACACTGTCAACTTTATGTATCTCACTTCTCCTGTAGCGTAGATCACGAGGAGCCGAAGTAAATGAGTGTATTCTGCATGACGTAACATTCAGTATTCCCTTCTTTCATAGCCACTCTTCATGTGCATCGATCCCAAATAGGAATGCGAAAACTCTTGCGAGTGAGAGAATGACAATAACAATCGTAACAAGAACAAGCAAATAATGAATGATGTTTATTCCAACGCAGAACGAGAATGGCTTTAAATATAAAAATCTGTATCTATATCTATATCCATATCTATTGATCTTTGAGTTGGCACAATGCAAATATATTCTTAGCATTTAGTTACTGAATTTAGTTCTGGATGTTTGCAGAGAAAAGGAAAAGTCGGTACTTCTCGCTAGTGTAATATAATGTGAACCAGCAACTACCCTTTCCTTAGAACACGACTCAAGCAGGTCCTCAAGTAGGTAGCAAGGCACTGCTGCATTCTGTTCCCTGACATTGCTCTGATGACGGTTAATGCAGATAGTTCCGATTATGAAATACAAAACGTATTGCAGGTTAGTTCCTAGGATAGTAACATTAAATTTGCGTTGTAGACGGCACATGAACGTGACGACTATCCATATTACTCATCAATATAAAAAGACAATATTTTGGGAATTTAGCAGGATTACTCAAAATGAATTCTGAAATTGGGTGACTGACTGCACAGGTGCTAAACGTCGTCAAGAGTATACGATGTCCTAATCGCATTAGGAATATGAAGATCGTCTTCGACAGCTCGCAACTTTCACATTGCTATCTCCACCCTACTCCAGACAGCCCTCGGTGGAGTTGCACTACGTTGCCGATGTTATGGACGGCCTTCAAACCGACAACAGACCACATATTGAAAAATACAAGCGAATTCTCTTGCAGCGTAAGCTTATTGTAACTAATCTAAAAATTATTGGAGAGGAACATTGTCCTATTCAAAAAATGACCTTAGAAGTTAAGTCCCATAGTGCTCAGAGCCATTTGAACCATTTGAACTATTTAACACAAAATGACATTAAAAATTAAAGTTATTCACGAGCAGCTAGTTGAGAATATGTATGAACATTAAATGACACGACGAACTGAAATAATATGACGAAGAGTTCAGCGCTCACTGGGAATAGAGCCCCACACATATCGTTGTTGACTACACAAAAGGAGACGTCAGCTACCGAATTTTTCTCCACCAGCTGCTCAGAATAGCATCTTGAACTTACAGTCATCTCGCAAATAGTTCTGTGTCTCACTGGGAGGTAAAAACGTCAGATATCGTTAGTGTTGACAACGAATGAAAATACATTAAAAATCAAAATTATTACCCACCAGCAGATAGGTGTTCTCATGATAGAGCTTGATAATACATAATTAAATCTTTAGTGCCGGGCCAGGATTCGATCCCATTCACGCGTAATATGTGAAGGTGTTGAGGAATCTGCAGTTTTGAACAAACAACAAATTGTAGCCGAGCTGTATTGCCACGAAGGGATCAAATTCCGCGTTAAGGGCGGTCTGAGTTGCATTCCCAGTTTAGAACCAATTTTATCGACATACAGAAGCTCAAATAAAAGATGGAATAAGTGTCCTGTGACCATACATAGCGTTTGTGTCGTCACTTGAAATAAATAACTAGTATAAGAAAGGTTACTGGTGATAGAGTTTCTACATGTCGCCACTCCAGACTTTATTGTGGTTCAACCTACCGTCTACTTGGTAAAGAAGGAATATCATCTTTAATGTGAATTTTCAGACCACGCAGCCATTATATCTCCTTCACTTGGTGTAGCCAGGAGAGAATGGAATCTGTCTCTCCCTATCTAAAATCATTGACGGAAGTGGGAATCGAACCCAGACCACAGGTATAACAACCTACCATCCGTCCAACAGACCACGAAATCCTCTTCTCTGCGAGTCATTTTTCTATCGTAACGCAGTAGCGCCACACTGGATGAGAATTCTGACACACAGGCTCCCTGTAGTAATTTGCAGCATGTTCAGTAAATTCATTTACTTGGTTGACCGAATACCATGAACTAGCTGCCTCGGCTACCCAGTGCATACATTCGACTATTTTGTAACCACAGAAATAAAATCACGTAACTGCCACCTACACACAACTGCCAACAGTGTAGTATGCAGAAGTTTAAATAGGAAGTGTTCCTTTCCACTTGAGCTATTCTATTGCGCTATCTGTTACTAGAAAACGTCGTTCAGTCCAAAAGAAAAGCTGTAACTGTCTCTCAGAAGTCAAGACCTGGCCATATGCATAATCTCACAGTGCTGTGGAATCCAAAAGTTCTGCAGGAATAGTTGCCGAGCTCTGGAGCTGCTGTAGCTACGTGTCAGCTTGTAGCGTAGATAAGATGTCGCGAGTTCGAATACATTCAGTGCTACATTTTTTAAAACGCAATTCTGCTCTCTGCTGAAGGTATCAATCTAATGGAACTTTGAACATAATTCCCTTCACTTCTCAACCCAAAGTAGTCGCATGTGGAAAAAGGGCTAACTACTGTGACATTTTGTTCTATTCAGGTTTAATAGACAGCAGGCAGCAGATGCATCTCGAAGATGTGCAGGGAGAGCGCATCGTGCCATAATATGTCAGAAAAGTATTTTCTACATTAGCCGTCGTGTGGTAGTGATATTTTATTCATCTTCAAACTTTGTTTGACAGCTTTAACTCAGAACAAGTTTTCTACATGCATGTAATCAATAAACTGCATGTGCATTGTCAGACTGTCATAGGTAACATCAGAGAATTCGCATATATCGTTGATGATTAATTTCTCTCTCATGTTTACTATTGTTTTAACAACACTAAATGAAACCTTACGAAAATTGTGCACTGTATTATAAGAAATGAAATAAAACTAATCATGATAACCTTACGACGAAAGTATCTGTACACAAGCATGCCTCTATCGACACGAATTAGTAAAATACTACTCACTTAGATTTTGATTGGGTCTGTGTTTAATTGGTATGCTGTGTCAAACTCAAGAGGTATGCAAATGTGGCATTTACGTCTTCCTAGAAACCCAAAATTCGCTTGGCAGCAGCGGAAAGGGGCCTTACCTGTTGTGCAGCATTGTAAGTTTTTCAACATTGCACTATGAGCTGAAAGCATTTCCTTGCGATTTCCTTATTGATGTTTGATCTGACTGCTTGTAGCTCTTTCACAGAAGGGATAAAAACGTTACAGTCAGTGAGACTGGAACTGCGAACCGTAACAGACGCTTTCTCACAGGTCAGCACGTTACCACATAGCTGGCGAGGAGGTATGGGTCTCAGCTTCGTATTACGAGGGCAATAGTAACTAGAACTCGTAAACCGCTATTTGAAGGTCGAGATTAGTTGCGGTTTCCACCTGCAACGACTTTCCTGGGCTGAAAACCGTAAATTTTCAATCTTTTGTTACCCTTCAAGCGATAATAACTCAGATTATTCAATGGAAATGACAGGTAAAATCAAGTGAACTTTGAGGCTTAATTCCGTGCACACCAGGAAGTAACTCGTCGATCACAGAGTTGCCAAACATACGTTGCCTTGTTGCCAAATCTCAGTTACAGTACCAGCAGGAAGAAGACGAACCGATGTGATCCTACAGCGGTCTGGGAAGTGACCATAGCTGGTGTCTCCAAGTCGCGGCTGCTACGGCCTGGAATACGTAATGCGTCTGATTCGCTTTCTGTAACTAGGTTTAGGGACTGGAGCGTAGTTACTAATAATACTCAGAACTGACTGCAAACTGAGCATCATAAATCAGTAACTCTCATTGTTGTTTTTATATTTCTTTCGTAAGTGTACTCAAAACTAAGAAAGTCATTCACAGGCGTTTTCGTGCCTCGCCGATAGTCGAGCACAACATACAAATAAAAATAAAAAAGAATGTGTGTGTGTGTGTGTGTGTGTGTGTGTGTGTGTGTGTGTGTTTGTGTGTGTGTGTGTGTGTGTGTGTGTGTGTGTGTGTGTGTGAGAGAGAGAGAGAGAGAGAGAGAGAGAGAGAGAGAGAGAGAGAGAGAGAGATAATTAAAAAGCAATGAGAGAGAGTGTAAAAAATTGTTGTAAAGAAATTGAATCATGGTATTTAAAGAAATCTTTCATTAAAATGACACGTTCCACATCATTACGAAATGTCCTATTCATGATCTATGGAACAAGAGTTAATCTAATGTAATCTAATCTAATCACATCATATTGATGATTAGCCATGAAGAGTCATGAATTACCGAAATTTTGGCCCCTACCAGTAACCAAATCTAAACTTGAAAATAAAAGACGACAATTTTTGTAATAAACCGTGACTCCTATCAAGACCCTTTCGTCCCTGTTATCTAACCACGAAAGATGTCTGATATACCTCCATTCTGAAGTAACAAAGTGTGCATGCATTTAAAGATGAAGTGCATGATGTGAAGTTCTGTGACGGAGATACGAACGCAACACGTAATCCGGTTGTTAACTAAGAAAAATCAAATGTTACGTATCGGTTTTTCTTACGAGCCGCTAGGTGTCTGAATCTAAAATAAGGATACAAACTTTTGTGCCTAAGCGACAATCGAACTGCACACCTACCGTGCATCCACGAATATAGCTTAAGTATCAGTTGCTTACTCATGAACAGTAAGATGTGTGCGTGTTTGACCAGAAATAACGACACCTGTTGCGATTGTTGGAAACACATGAACAGACATTGAAATTGCGCGTTAATTTTCACTAGCAGGTGGGCGTGCACTTGATAAAGCTAGAAATGAAATTATGAATATTTTTGTACTGGATCAGGTTTCAGACCCACATACTTACCTTTGGAGGAGACCTAGAGAAGATTGCAGTCTTGGGAAAAGGAACGAAATGACTGAACTATACTGTTCCGAGAGATTCAGATCCTCGAAAGAGGAGATACGAATTCGAATCACAGTCCAGCACCAAATTTTTAAACGTCTCTAGTTCAATCAAGTACAAGTAAAATAAGAGCCCTGTCCCTTTAAATGGCAATCGGTTCATCAAATAAAATAAAATTTTCTAATGTAAGTAAGCTTACTGGCGACTGTATTTCTGTTTACCATGACTTCCGCTGTGTCATTTCCCAACGCAAACCGGCTCTGCCCAGTTGGTAATGAAGGAACGTGATGTTTAATGCGGATTCTGGATTATAACGTCTTTCTCTTGAGGTTACCAGAGGTAAAATAAATCTGTTTGTGCCTCTTAAAAGTAAATGCCTGAACCCACGCATTGCACCTGTGATAGCTCGATCCACCATACCATTGTGGCCACATTACCCAGCCCCAAGAGTGTGCTGTAACGGATGATGTGCTTAGCTTACAAAATTAGTCACGGTGGAAAAAATGCGAGTCTATTAAATGGTCAAGTAGAAGCAAGCTTCTGACGCAGAGATTATGCTATTCTCATGTCAGCAGGATGTAAAGACTCTGCTAGGCATCATAGGCTGGATGTGAAGCCATTTTGATTTTGCACAAATTCAGCAAATTTCTTAGTTCGAGAAAATCCACTGTGAAGTGTGAAGTTGCCGGATAATTCGATTATTACTGTTATTATTAATATCATTTTATTCATACCGCTGCTGTAACACAAGTGCTTGAACATCAATTAATGCCTTTTGATCACTATAGATGTAGTTTCCCAAGAACAGGTTCTTTCCCTGTCTACGGAATCCTTTTCATGTTAATATCAAACACCAGCAATTACTCGTAGATTACTTTAAAACTAAAGTAATTGACGACGACGTTACTTGGTAACAAAAACGCACTGCCTTTCTTCATTTACTTTCGCCTAGAAACGGCTATCGAGTACTGACAAACCAAAAGGCAAGAGATCTTACTGCCTTCCGATATACGTTGCTGTTAGTTCTCCCACATGATTTGGTCGACATGACCTGTTTGAAGTTGTGTATGACAGACAGTGTTTTAGAAAATCTATTGTTTCCCTTTGAAGTAAACAGAAGTATTTTCATTCTAAGCTGTCCAAGTACAACATTTTCGCAATATTAGTTCAAATTTAATATTCGCTTCTATAATGTAGGAAAGTATTTCAGAGTCGCAAAACTCGCATCCGAAACGTTGACCTTACACTTAGTCGCTGACCATAAATTCTAGCTCAGAGTGACACCAGTTTAAATAACCTAATGTAGCGAAGACTGTTTGCCAGTGCTCTTTCTGACCGGAAACTACGCAATTCACTCATTTGGCTCCATAAGTACACTGTAACAGTAATTTCTGTGTGAAATTTGTCAGTAAGCTTTTGCCTTCCAACCGGCAAAATACGGCAGAGTACGGCCGGTAAACAAATCACAAACCACGATTTAGTGCCAATCAGACGATTTCTTTAAACATTGTCGAAGCTGAGGGAATTTAGTTTCTGCTTAAATCGTCTTAAGCAGCAACGTTCACAGATATCTCAAATAGGAAAAAGCTGAATATCCAGGTACGAAGGTTGTAAAACAAACTTCCCACAGTTTGCGTCAGGTTGACCTTTTCGTCTGATAACACTGCTTAAGTATTTTGTCTAAGAGGTATCACAAGTAGTATCCCTGTAGCTGTGGGAATCATTGGTTGAAAACGTGTTTAACACCAATGGGTACAGTGCTACTAAATTTTCACAATTATTATCAACCTAAGTCTGAGTTCATCCACAAACTGAGGCGTATTTGTAATATTGGAGCTAGACTGTGTATCCTTGTCTTTCTTGAGCGGTCATTGGAAGGCGTTTACACACACGTATACAATACTATGAATACTTCGAACGCTATGGTTAACGTTGCTCTCATAAACTACTTTTTATTTAAATTCTTCTGGGTCTTCAGCGAGCAATATGTGTTGTAGATACAGTCTCAGACCAAAAAATTGACCGCCGAGTCGTTCACGTAAGGTGGACAATACAGTCGTGCTCCTCTCACAATTCTATGTCTGGCAATATGCTCGATCTAGCAACATGTAGACTGCGGCACTTCCCAGAGGAAGTCTTGACTCCAGTCTTAGTGCATTACTCTTGACTACGACCGTAGTCTTGAGGTAAAACGCGAGACCAGCTAATATGATATTGTAGATTCGCTTGAATTACACTCATAGCTTCAGCACCGAGAGGAAAGGGGCGATAAAAATGATGTCGATATGTGCTTTCGGTCGCCAGACGTCATATTAGCTGGTCTCGCGTTTTACCTGAAGACTACGGTCGTGTTCCAGCAGCGGTATGAATAAAATGATATTAATAATAACAGTAATAATCGAATTATCCGGCAACTTCACACTTCACAGTGGATTTTCTCGAACTAAGAAATTTGCTGAATTTGTGCAAAATCAAAATGGCTTCACATCCAGCCTATGATGCCTAGCAGAGTCTTTACATCCTGCTGACATGAGAATAGCATAATCTCTGCGTCAGAAGCTTGCTTCTACTTGACCATTTAATAGACTCGCATTTTTTCCACCGTGACTAATTTTGTAAGCTAAGCACATCATCCGTTACAGCACACTCTTGGGGCTGGGTAATGTGGCCACAATGGTATGGTGGAACGAGCTATCACAGGTGCAATGCGTGGGTTCAGGCATTTACTTTTAAGAGGCACAAACAGATTTATTTTACCTCTGGTAACCTCAAGAGAAAGACGTTATAATCCAGAATCCGCATTAAACATCACGTTCCTTCATTACCAACTGCGCAGAGCCGGTTTACGTTGGGAAATGACACAGCGGAAGTCATGGTAAACAGAAATACAGTCGCCAGTAAGCTTACTTACATTAGAAAATTTTATTTTATTTGATGAACCGATTGCCATTTAAAGGGACAGGGCTCTTATTTTACTTGTACTTGATTGAACTAGAGACGTTTAAAAATTTGGTGCTGGACTGTGATTCGAATTCGTATCTCCTCTTTCGAGGATCTGAATCTCTCGGAACAGTATAGTTCAGTCATTTCGTTCCTTTTCCCAAGACTGCAATCTTCTCTAGGTCTCCTCCAAAGGTAAGTATGTGGGTCTGAAACCTGATCCAGTACAAAAATATTCATAATTTCATTTCTAGCTTTATCAAGTGCACACCCACCTGCTAGTGAAAATTAACGCGCAATTTCAATGTCTGTTCATGTGTTTCCAACAATCGCAACAGGTGTCGTTATTTCTGGTCAAACACGCACACATCTTACTGTTCATGAGTAAGCAACTGATACTTAAGCTATATTCGTGGATGCACGGTAGTTGTGCAGTTCGATTGTCGCTTAGGCACAAAAGTTTGTATCCTTATTTCAGATTCAGACACCTAGCGGCTCGTAAGAAAAACCGATACGTAACATTTGATTTTTCTTAGTTAACAACCGGATTACGTGTTGCGTTCGTATCTCCGTCACAGAACTTCACATCATGCACTTCATCTTTAAATGCATGCACACTTTGTTACTTCAGAATGGAGGTATATCAGACATCTTTCGTGGTTAGATAACAGGGACGAAAGGGTCTTGATAGGAGTCACGGTTTATTACAAAAATTGTCGTCTTTTATTTTCAAGTTTAGATTTGGTTACTGGTAGGGGCCAAAATTTCGGTAATTCATGACTCTTCATGGCTAATCATCAATATGATGTGATTAGATTAGATTACATTAGATTAACTCTTGTTCCATAGATCATGAATAGGACATTTCGTAATGATGTGGAACGTGTCATTTTAATGAAAGATTTCTTTAAATACCATGATTCAATTTCTTTACAACAATTTTTTACACTCTCTCTCATTGCTTTTTAATTATCTCTCTCTCTCTCTCTCTCTCTCTCTCTCTCTCTCTCTCTCTCTCACACACACACACACACACAAACACACACACACACACACACACACACACACACACACACACACACACACACATTCTTTTTTATTTTTATTTGTATGTTGTGCTCGACTATCGGCGAGGCACGAAAACGCCTGTGAATGACTTTCTTAGTTTTGAGTACACTTACGAAAGAAATATAAAAACAACAATGAGAGTTACTGATTTATGATGCTCAGTTTGCAGTCAGTTCTGAGTATTATTAGTAACTACGCTCCAGTCCCTAAACCTAGTTACAGAAAGCGAATCAGACGCATTACGTATTCCAGGCCGTAGCAGCCGCGACTTGGAGACACCAGCTATGGTCACTTCCCAGACCGCTGTAGGATCACATCGGTTCGTCTTCTTCCTGCTGGTACTGTAACTGAGATTTGGCAACAAGGCAACGTATGTTTGGCAACTCTGTGATCGACGAGTTACTTCCTGGTGTGCACGGAATTAAGCCTCAAAGTTCACTTGATTTTACCTGTCATTTCCATTGGATAATCTGAGTTATTATCGCTTGAAGGGTAACAAAAGATTGAAAATTTACGGTTTTCAGCCCAGGAAAGTCGTTGCAGGTGGAAACCGCAACTAATCTCGACCTTCAAATAGCGGTTTACGAGTTCTAGTTACTATTGCCCTCGTAATACGAAGCTGAGACCCATACCTCCTCGCCAGCTATGTGGTAACGTGCTGACCTGTGAAAAAGCGTCTGTTACGGTTCGCAGTTCCAGTCTCACTGACTGTAACGTTTTTATCCCTTCTGTGAAAGAGCTACAAGCAGTCAGATCAAACATCAATAAGGAAATCGCAAGGAAATGCTTTCAGCTCATAGTGCAATGTTGAAAAACTTACAATGCTGCACAACAGGTAAGGCCCCTTTCCGCTGCTGCCAAGCGAATTTTGGGTTTCTAGGAAGACGTAAATGCCACATTTGCATACCTCTTGAGTTTGACACAGCATACCAATTAAACACAGACCCAATCAAAATCTAAGTGAGTAGTATTTTACTAATTCGTGTCGATAGAGGCATGCTTGTGTACAGATACTTTCGTCGTAAGGTTATCATGGTTAGTTTTATTTCATTTCTTATAATACAGTGCACAATTTTCGTAAGGTTTCATTTAGTGTTGTTAAAACAATAGTAAACATGAGAGAGAAATTAATCATCAACGATATATGCGAATTCTCTGATGTTACCTAGATGACAGTCTGACAATGCACATGCAGTTTATTGATTACATGCATGTAGAAAACTTGTTCTGAGTTAAAGCTGTCAAACAAAGTTTGAAGATGAATAAAATATCACTACCACACGACGGCTAATGTAGAAAATACTTTTCTGACATATTATGGCACGATGCGCTCTCCCTGCACATCTTCGAGATGCATCTGCTGCCTGCTGTCTATTAAACCTGAATAGAACAAAATGTCACAGTAGTTAGCCCTTTTTCCACATGCGACTACTTTGGGTTGAGAAGTGAAGGGAATTATGTTCAAAGTTCCATTAGATTGATACCTTCAGCAGAGAGCAGAATTGCGTTTTAAAAAATGTGGCACTGAATGTATTCGAACTCGCGACATCTTATCTACGCTACAAGCTGACACGTAGCTACAGCAGCTCCAGAGCTCGGCAACTATTCCTGCAGAACTTTTGGATTCCACAGCACTGTGAGATTATGCATATGGCCAGGTCTTGACTTCTGAGAGACAGTTACAGCTTTTCTTTTGGACTGAACGACGTTTTCTAGTAACAGATAGCGCAATAGAATAGCTCAAGTGGAAAGGAACACTTCCTATTTAAACTTCTGCATACTACACTGTTGGCAGTTGTGTGTAGGTGGCAGTTACGTGATTTTATTTCTGTGGTTACAAAATAGTCGAATGTATGCACTGGGTAGCCGAGGCAGCTAGTTCATGGTGATTCGGTCAACCAAGTAAATGAATTTACTGAACATGCTGCAAATTACTACAGGGAGCCTGTGTGTCAGAATTCTCATCCAGTGTGGCGCTACTGCGTTACGATAGAAAAATGACTCGCAGGGAAGAGGATTTCGTGGTCTGTTGGACGGATGGTAGGTTGTTATACCTATGGTCTGGGTTCGATTCCCACTTCCGTCAATGATTTTAGATAGGGAGAGACAGATTCCATTCTCTCCTGGCTACACCAAGTGAAGGAGATATAATGGCTGCGTGGTCTGAAAATTCACATTAAAGATGATATTCCTTCTTTACCAAGTAGACGGTAGGTTGAACCACAATAAAGTCTGGAGTGGCGACATGTAGAAACTCTATCACCAGTAACCTTTCTTATACTAGTTATTTATTTCAAGTGACGACACAAACGCTATGTATGGTCACAGGACACTTATTCCATCTTTTATTTGAGCTTCTGTATGTCGATAAAATTGGTTCTAAACTGGGAATGCAACTCAGACCGCCCTTAACGCGGAATTTGATCCCTTCGTGGCAATACAGCTCGGCTACAATTTGTTGTTTGTTCAAAACTGCAGATTCCTCAACACCTTCACATATTACGCGTGAATGGGATCGAATCCTGGCCCGGCACTAAAGATTTAATTATGTATTATCAAGCTCTATCATGAGAACACCTATCTGCTGGTGGGTAATAATTTTGATTTTTAATGTATTTTCATTCGTTGTCAACACTAACGATATCTGACGTTTTTACCTCCCAGTGAGACACAGAACTATTTGCGAGATGACTGTAAGTTCAAGATGCTATTCTGAGCAGCTGGTGGAGAAAAATTCGGTAGCTGACGTCTCCTTTTGTGTAGTCAACAACGATATGTGTGGGGCTCTATTCCCAGTGAGCGCTGAACTCTTCGTCATATTATTTCAGTTCGTCGTGTCATTTAATGTTCATACATATTCTCAACTAGCTGCTCGTGAATAACTTTAATTTTTAATGTCATTTTGTGTTAAATAGTTCAAATGGTTCAAATGGCTCTGAGCACTATGGGACTTAACTTCTAAGGTCATTTTTTGAATAGGACAATGTTCCTCTCCAATAATTTTTAGATTAGTTACAATAAGCTTACGCTGCAAGAGAATTCGCTTGTATTTTTCAATATGTGGTCTGTTGTCGGTTTGAAGGCCGTCCATAACATCGGCAACGTAGTGCAACTCCACCGAGGGCTGTCTGGAGTAGGGTGGAGATAGCAATGTGAAAGTTGCGAGCTGTCGAAGACGATCTTCATATTCCTAATGCGATTAGGACATCGTATACTCTTGACGACGTTTAGCACCTGTGCAGTCAGTCACCCAATTTCAGAATTCATTTTGAGTAATCCTGCTAAATTCCCAAAATATTGTCTTTTTATATTGATGAGTAATATGGATAGTCGTCACGTTCATGTGCCGTCTACAACGCAAATTTAATGTTACTATCCTAGGAACTAACCTGCAATACGTTTTGTATTTCATAATCGGAACTATCTGCATTAACCGTCATCAGAGCAATGTCAGGGAACAGAATGCAGCAGTGCCTTGCTACCTACTTGAGGACCTGCTTGAGTCGTGTTCTAAGGAAAGGGTAGTTGCTGGTTCACATTATATTACACTAGCGAGAAGTACCGACTTTTCCTTTTCTCTGCAAACATCCAGAACTAAATTCAGTAACTAAATGCTAAGAATATATTTGCATTGTGCCAACTCAAAGATCAATAGATATGGATATAGATATAGATACAGATTTTTATATTTAAAGCCATTCTCGTTCTGCGTTGGAATAAACATCATTCATTATTTGCTTGTTCTTGTTACGATTGTTATTGTCATTCTCTCACTCGCAAGAGTTTTCGCATTCCTATTTGGGATCGATGCACATGAAGAGTGGCTATGAAAGAAGGGAATACTGAATGTTACGTCATGCAGAATACACTCATTTACTTCGGCTCCTCGTGATCTACGCTACAGGAGAAGTGAGATACATAAAGTTGACAGTGTGAGGACAGACCTGGTAGCACAACTGTGCAACTACACAGTGTTACCAGATAAAATGGTGCTGCGGAATCGAAAGTGTAGTACGGACTTTGCCACAGTAGCAGACAGCTGGTAATTTAGGACCATGACTGCAACTGTAAATGGAAGGCTTTGTTTGATAGTCTTATGCTGATGCTGTCTGAATAAATTATGCCATTGGATACAAAGCGGTTTAGTTTTGAGACCTAACCCACGAGGGGGGAAGGCACAGTGGTCTGCTTCAGGAATTCCAAGCAATAAAACACAAAAAACAACCCAGGAAGGGAGACATGCATTTGGAATCTGTTCATCGTTACGGGGTCAAACAAGAGGGTAACATTACTGAAACAATGATCGGGCTACTTAGTATATAATAGAGCATACAGATTTCAAGGAGGAAACGTATGAAGACGCAGACTTCCTCGTTATCAATATGTGCGGCATATCTTTCGTGTTAACGAAAGTAAATTCCCGCTTTACCTCTTCTTACGTGTCAAATGAAATGAATGTCATGAGGAATAGAATATTTGTTGACTGCGTCTCTTCTTGCTTCCATCCTTACCAACATATTTCTTCATTCTCGTGGTAATCATGACATTCTATGTGTATGCTGCAAAAGATTGCAAGTGGACAAATTCGACATCGAGGTGCAAAGCCTTATATTCAATTCGAATAAGCTTCCGGTGTATTTTTACTTCGTTTGTATTTTTAGATGATTATGAACGTTACGGAAAAGTATCTCACATGCTTTATGTTGAATGAGAAACATTGAATGATCCGTTTTGCTTTCCCTACGTTGAAATGATATAATGTCGGCGTCAACAGCCTTCTTCCACGCCGGAAGCTGAAACTTGTATGATTCTGGATTAATGATAATTGAATGTCTCATATGTATACATAGCCCACAAGGCGACGTCAGAAACCATCAGGGGAGAACGCCGCATAAAAACCAAACGTGCGCGCGCGTCTCCACTCTGAAGAACCGTATCGGAGAATCACGGCAAGCATTTCGCTGAAGAGCTGCCTCGTCAGAGAGCCTAGAAATGGCAGCGTCGTAGCAAGTATTTGTCAACACTCTGATAGTGCATTTACTTCCGGGTGTAGGTCGGCGTTACCTCGCTAAATTCACTTCACATTCGTTTTCCACATCGAAGACTCGTACGATATAATCCACTGCAAGATGACACAATTAGAAAGTATATTTAATTTCTGGACTCCAAGAACGGCGTTCTTCACATAAGCAACACCTGTTTGTGTGTGCATTCGGGAGGACGACGGTGCAATCCCGCGCCCGGCCATCCTGATTTAGGTTTTCAATGATTTCCCTAAATCGCTTCAGGCAAATGCCGGGATGGTTCCTTAGGAAGGGCACGGCCGATTTCCTTCCCCATCCTTCCCTAATCCGAGCTTGTGCTCCGTCTCTAATGACATCGTTGTCGACGGGACGTTAAAACAGTAATCTCCACCTCCTCTGTTCGTGTGTTTAAGGTTGCGTTTTGAGGCTCAGGCAACATCGCAGTGACTATATTCCGCCTCTGGCCGCCAGTGTGTCGTTAGCTCAGAGGTTCCCTTGTGCGTTGCAGTGCTTGTACTATAAGACATAGCAGTTCGAATCACGGTAGAAGCCGCTGACTACAACCTTTTATTTTCCATTTTAATTAATGGAGTTGCAAACTGATAGTAAAAATTTCTTATGCGAAATCTGAAGAATGCCTTTAAACATCAATCTTCGTCCGATTTCGACTTAGTAAATTAAGTTAATATCATGGATTTCTGCTTCGCAAATTCCAAGGTGCTTCACTGTAAAATAGACCCTGAAAAGATTCAAACCGACTGTCAACGATATAAATTTGAGCTTTGTTCGTCACATAGGTCTAACATGTCAGAAGGTTGTTTATGAAGTGCACATGTTCATTAATATAGTTCCCTTCTTCTAAATTTTTGCAATAGCATTTAACTGTAGACGTTTTCTAACACCGGCGTTAGCAATTCCTTTCCGTTCTCTGAAACCTTCAAAACGACAAATTTTTCTGGTTTAAATCTGATGACCTTAACTATCACTTCCGATCAACAATAAATACTTCATGAACCCATACATGGAACTCCAAATGTGCAGTGTTCCTGCACTGCTACAGAGCATGCATTGCAAGGTATTCACACAGTTTATCGCATAGACTTACCATAAGGAATGAAACAAGAACTGTAATACACTTTACACCACAGACGCTCACTCTGGCTTGACGAAAACATCCAAACATTGACCAAAAGTTGCACAAATAATTGAGTTTGAAAGGAAAAGAAACGAGGTATGAAGCATTTATAAATTCATCGAATGTAGTGAGGTGGTTTAATTTCGTCCCAGTCTATAAAATTAATTTCGGGCCATACTCAGCTCTTGCCGATTAATGTAATATAATACCCGCCTACTAATCAGGGCGTCTGTCTCCGTTGCTTTTGAGCGTGAATGGAAATTGTAGAAATTTTCTGTGGAGCAACATTTAATAATAAAGCGTTTTAAATCATCAAAAGCGATGAGCGGTAGCAGGCGCTTTCGATAAAGAACGGGGGAGTGCAGCGCCGCTGCTGTCGCCACGGCCGCTGCCAGTAGCCAGCAAATGGATCCCGGAGCTTTGCCGCATACGGCGTCCAGAGGAGGACAGTCTGCAGGAAATCTGCCGCAAAATCGTTACTTGACAAAATTTTGATATCGGTGTGTCACAAAGCGAAATAGATTGAATCTGCGCTACCATTACATTCACGTCTTCAGCATTCAGACAGAAGAGGCTATAAAAATATTTTATGCCAGCTGCTCTCGATCCACTGACATTATGAACAGAAACGACGCACGCTACCGCTAGACCACAGGCGTAACCATCCTAGAGTTTCTCTATCATGGGACAAGTTTTCCTCCAGGAAGTGCCGCAGTCTACAGTGTTGCCAGATTGTGCAGATAACCGGACTTAGAGAATTAGCGAGTTGGCCAGTTTTTTTGTCCCATGTCGCGATCGGCGCGGACTTAGCCTCTGTAGCGGCCGGCCGCCGGTCAAGTTTTATGTCAAAGAGTGTACATAGAGAACAATAGCGGTTCTATCACACTTCCCTGGGGCACTCCTGACGATACCCTTGTTTCTGACGAACACTCGCCGTCGAGGACAACATACTGGGTTCTATTATTTAAGAAATCTTCGAGCCACTCACATGTCTGTGAACTTATTCCATATGCTCGTATCTCTGTTAACAGACTGCAAAAGGGCACCGTGTCAAATGCTTTCAGGAAATCTAGAAATACAGAATCTGCCTGTTGCCCTTCACCCATAGTTCTCAGTACACCATGTGATACAAGGGCAGGCTTCTTAGCCACAAGAAATTTTGTAATATTCGAACTGAGAATGTGTTCAAGGATTCTGCAGCAAGCAGAAGTTAGGGATATTTGTCTATAATTTTGCGGGTCCGTTCTTTTATCTTTCTCCGAAACTGGAGTCACCTGCGACTTTTTTTCCAGTCGCTTTGCGCTGAGCGAGAGATTCCCGTTAAATGCAAGCTAGGTAAGGGGCCAATGCCATAGGATTCTCTTTGTAAATTGGAACTGGGATTCCATCCGGACCTGGTGATGTATTTGTTTTCAAATCTTTAAGATGATGTTCTTTCCTCTCAGTATTACAACGTGTCCGTCCTGAACACGGTTTTCAAGAGACCGTGCATTCTTGTAACAATCATTGCCAGAAATCATGTACAGTGGTTACATTCCTGCCAGTTCTTTGTACAGGATCGCTGAAGGAACATCCAGGTTCTCGTAGCCAGATTACACGACCTCGTGCAAATTCCATCGGTTGTTGATAATTGCGCCTTTGATACCTTAAAGGCATTCTTGACCAACGTAAGTTCACCACGTCCAGTCTCAAAGGTAACTAATGCTCACGAACGTTACAATGTGTATTTAAAGCAAATCTGATTTGCAACCTTGTAGCAACGCTACTAGCGCCACCCTTATGTGATTGGCGCGAAATATTAATGGACATTTTGTTTCAGATGTATGAAAGAGCCTATCAGCTTTCATTTACGTCGCACAACACCTGCTTGGTGGTGTAGTTTTTAATGGTACTTGAATTACGTAACCAGTACGGCACCTCACCTGAACTTCTCGATACCAGCAATATTCTACTGTGTTTCTGTAAAGTAGTTAACATATTTCTGAGACAACATTCACATTTGATTTCATTAATGTAGAAGTACTTTGATACATCGACATATTTATGTTGCAATGATATTATTTTTATGTGAATTCTTTCTTTTGTCACTATGATCTTTGACGTACTTGTAACTCTGATTTTTGGGCGCGTAAGGGAATTATTTAGTTAGTTAGAGAGTCGGACCATGAAAAAGTCAAGTCTTGGACGTCATGTTGGAAAGACGCATATTGTCGTCAGCTTACAAAATGTGAAATTTAACAGTGAGGAAGATGTTTTCAAGTATGTTTTGTATTGTGAAGTGATGTTTTGTGTGTTACGTGCTATTGCAACGAAAGTAATAAGAAAGAAGTGTAACTTAAATTCGGAGTGCTGATTACTTTTTTACATCACCATTGTCCTGCAAAAGTGTAATCTTCAAGAATGGTTTGTGAAACACATCTATAAAACTTTTGAATATCGCAGAATAAAACCTAGACCTCTTTGCATCCGAGCTTGGAATCATCACCACCTAGATTTTCGACGATTGAGCCATGATTTTACAACGAGACCAGCGTGGGAAACACGAAAAGATGAGTGCCTAGTTTATTCATTATTACATGAAATGACTTTATTAACTGTGCTCTAATGACACCTACCACAAGTTCTTTCCGTTAATAAATATATATGGTATATCTCCATGTCTATGAGCATGATGACTCTTACCATTATTTCAGCACGGATGCAAATTACATCCGAACTCGTGTAGAAATCAGGGTTAACTGCCAGCAGGAGGATAATGGACAGGGACGCTACCTGCATACGAAAAAGACAGGTATTTGGGCCGGATGGGAAACGTGCCACGATAACAGAGGCGGTCAAGGCAAGTCCGGGCCCTGTAAAAATTTTCACCTGTCGTCCTTGACATCCGTATGCGGCTGGTGTCGTTCATTTCACTCAATTCCCAAAGACAACGCCACACGTCTCTTTACGGTGTACACCGCTGCGTGAAAATGCCTCGCCCTTCACCACAATGCTCTGGTTTTGAGTATTCAGCCATTTCGGTCCCTTCCTTCTGCTGAATTTAGGACCTTTGAGGATTGTCTTTGAGAACCAAAAACATTAGACTGACTGTTACAGAGAGAGAGAGAGACTGCACATTTTTCTACATCGGATGTTTCACCGTATGTATACAGGAATTGTGAATTTGTACGAAGTTTATACGGAAAACAATAAAATAGATTTAACAAAACTAACGAAAAACTTATACTTGCACGACAGGCTGTACGCCAGTCTTGTCTATACGTATATGGTAGCTCGGGTAGTTCAGTTATCTCCCGAGAACGTGTTACAATCAACTGAATAGGCCTGAAAGCCCATAGCTATTCGTAACTTCAATTACACACAGAAATGAAGGAAAGCAGGAGTAGTTGATTTCCAATGAGCATTTTGTATCGCAAACATACAATGATGAGCCAAAATATTATAAGCAGTCCGCATAATGGCGTGTTGGTCCACCTGAAGTGTTCCATTGGGATAAGATCAGATCAATTTGGTGGACAATAAATCGAAGTCTGTTCAATATAATGCTCCTCAAACTACTACAGCGCCATTCTGATCTTGTTCTAGGAACAGCTATCGTGCTGGACACGTTATCGGCCTCGGAGAAGACATCAAGCATGAAGGGATGCAGATAGCCTATAATAGGGTTCACGTGGTCCACAGCTGTCATGGTGCCTTAAGTTGCGATTTGAAGTCGCACAGGAGGAATGCGACCACGAGGAGACTAAGCCACTACTTAATAGGTCACTACAATAACTGGTCTTAGAAGGTCTTAGAAGAAAGAATCAGGAAAGGCAAACCTACGTTTCTAGCATTTGTAGACTTAGAGAAACCTTTGACAATGTTGACTGGAATACTCTCTTTCAAATTCTGAAGGTGGCAGGGGTAAAATACAGGGAGCGAAAGGCTATTTAAAATTTGTACAGCAAGCAGACGGCAGTTATAAGAGTCGAGGGACATGAAAGGGACGCAGTGGTTGGGAAGGGAGTGAGACAGGATTGTAGTCTCTCCCCGATGTTATTCGATCTGTATATTGAGCAAGCTGTAAAGGAAACAAAAGAAAAGTTCGGAGTAGGCATTAAAATACATGGAGAAGAAATAAAAACTTTAAGGTTCGCCGATGACATTGTAATTCTGTCAGAGGCAGCAAAGCACTTGGAAGAGCAGTTGATGAAATGGACAGTGTCTTGAAAGGAGGGTATAAGATGAACATCAACAAAAGCAAAACGTGGATAATGGAGTGTAGGCGAATTAAGTCGGGTGATGCTGAGAGAATTAGATTAGGAAATGAGACACTTAAAGTAGTAAAGGAGTTTTGCTACTTGGGGAGAAAAATAACTGATGATGGTCGAAGTAGAGATGATATAAAATGTAGACTGGCAATGGCAAGGAAAGCCTTTCTGAAGAAGAGAAATTTGTTAACATCGAATATTGATTTAAGTGTCAGGAAGTCGTTTCTGAAAGTATTTTTATGTAGTGTGGCCATGTGTGGAAGTGAAACATGGACGATAAATAGTTTAGACAAGAAGAGAATAAAGGTTTCGAACTGTGGTGCTACAGAAGAATGCTGAAGATTAAATGGATAGACCACATAACTAATGAGGAGGTATTGAATAGAATTGGGGAGAAGAGGAGTTTGTGGCACAACTTGACTAGAAGAAGGGATCGGTTGGTAGGACATGTTCTGAGGCATTAAGGGATCACCAATTTAGTATTGGAGGGCAGCGTGGAGGGTAAAAATCGTAGAGGGAGACCAAGAGATGAATATACCAAGCAGATTCATAAGGATGCAGGCTGCAGTAGGTACTGGGAGACGAAGAAGCTTGCACAGGATAGAGTAGCATGGAGAGCTGCCTCAAACCAGTCTCAGGACTGAACACCACAACAACAACAACAATAACTGGTCACTTGCTCTTCAAAAATTCTTGTTTACTGATGCGCAAAACGAGAATTCTTCATACATAGTATGGGGACACATGTTTCAGCCACCAGCACCAGTACCCAACTGACGCTGGCAGATTACGCACTGTTTGTTTTCTTCAGCTGCTCTCCTGGATGACATCGTACCCGGACACGACAAATAACGTGATGTAACAAGTAACGTGATTTATGTGACCAGGCTTCACGTTTTCATTGATCCACTGTCCAGTTTCAGTGATTTCGTCACTGCAGCCGCGATTTGGAAACCGATGGATTAACGCGGGAACACGTTCTAGTCGTCTATTGCGAAGTTCCGTGTTCAACGATGTTCTCGAAACACTGTATTCCAGAACTCTAGTGCCTGAACCATGTAATATTATTGGATTTCAGATACTTTGGAAATGAGATATTTGTCATAAAAGAAAGGAACAGCCATCGGGCTATAGTTCGTAAAGGTATTAAGCACATCATCGCATGTGAAAAGAGATGAAATACTTTATAATATGCGCCTACACCAAGACGCGTGTCCAGCGCTAAAATATTTCAAATAAACACTATGACTCGCTGGGCGCAGATATTTAAATCATTGCCACAGCGCTTGATAACAATAAGCTGCGAAACTTTTGAAAGAACAATCCATCATTTGTTAAGAAATGTTCTAGAGACTTCATTACCCTTTTCGTTTGGTCGCCGACTTGTTAAGACGTGTTGTGTAGCACCGCTACGTTTTATTTAGTGTCAAAACCATGTAAATCACCAAGCAAAACGATTCGGTAAACCGTGTGACGCTAAAGAGTACTGATGCGCACGCCAGAACATTTAATTTTTAAGAAATCTCGGACAAACAAAAGCAGCGATTGTGGAACTGCTCCATATATGAGAGAAACATAAAAATGTTAGTTTTGTATTCATTGTATACTTGTTAATGTCTGTTAGTTTAACGCCTTTGTTCTTTGAGAATATATTGATGCTTCAATTTACAGAAAATCTCTTCTTATTCTTTTCTTTAAACTCAGGATAATTTTTCAATGTATGTAAGCTTTGTCACAGGTTCGCTCTTCATCGTGGTATCTCGATTGCATTCGGGAGGACATTAATGTGTTCAATTTCCGATCTGATAACTTTTTACAAAATTTCACTGTTTTGCATTCATTTCCATTTTTTATTATTATTCAAATAGGTCTCTTAGGTATTTTCATCGAAGATTCTAACTGCGTGAAGGCAATCCGGGTCAAAGGTCAGTCACAAAACCACCTTCGCCTAATCAAACCTTACGTCTCCTGAACACAATCGAGAACCGACTCATCGGCGATCATCCATTAATTTCTCTCTCTTTCCAAGTCGTACCAAAAACGGCAAAGCAGAACTGCCGTGAGTTCGCAATCTGGTGTTATAGGTTGCATTCTTTATCTTGTCGCCAGACGTTGCCAGACATTGTCATCATTACTATTATTTTTGATTAAATGTGTGTGAATAGCAAAATCTATAACACTAGAACCAGCATTGCACGGTGTCGTCAGATCTGCCACAGTTCACCGTCCATCCTGCTATACGGAGTGGGCAAGACTACGACCTCCACGCTCTGTCGTAAGGCGTCGAAGTCAAACATCTTGTCGACTACTCGTGGTTCCACCGTTCATCAACCACTTTCTAAACATCTTACGACAGCAGCACACGTGCAGCTGACCACTTTGCCATAGCGCCGATGTTCATTTCCAGGAATCGGGCCAAACGAATCTGTCGCTTTCAGTGTCACTTTTGTCAGAGAATTTTTACAAATGCAACAAGTGTGAGTCCCATTCGACTCTGCTCAGCTGAAACAGTCATACTTTCCTTAGTGCGCCACGCACCCAAAACGCTATCAGGCGGCGTACCATGTGGCGATTGGCAGGGAAAGTAACGCTTTAACTCATCAGCGTTGCATCAGTGCTAATGTGTGAGACGTAAGAAAAGTCAATATAAAAGGTTTTTTTGATCATACGACGCCACCCATCTGCTATTTGCACATGGTGTGCTTTGATCTACATCTACATCCAGCTACATACCCCCAGCTCACTGTGTGCTGCATGGGGGAGGGTACCTTGTGGCTCTACTAGTCATTTCATTTCCAGCTCTACTTCTAAATAGGGCGAGAGAATAACGACTATCTGTAGGCCTTCGTATGAGCTCTAATTCCTTTCATCTTATCCTCATGGTCACTACGCGAAATGTTCGATGGCGGCAGTTGAGTCATTCTGCAGTCAACTTGTAATGTCTCGTTTCTAAATTTTTTTCAGTAGTGTTTCGTGAGGCTATGGTTGTGATGTGTCGTATCTGAAGTACCACTGGGCTGTGCCCGTCTGACTTCACGGTGCACTAGGGGATTTCGTGAAAATGAAGAATCTGGGTTTTGTGTGTGTGTGTTTTTTCAGTATGTAAGCTTGTGTTTGGTGTTTTGTGTTTGTGTTATTGGTCCCTAAAGTGGTGCGTGATGCTTATCTTAACCTTCTGTGACAAGCTTCCGGAGATTCTCCTCCGAAACTTTGAATGTGAACGTGGGGCGAAGTATGTGTTGTTTCGTAACGTTACGTGGACTTACGACTGAATGAGTGTGTAGATGGTGTGTTGGCCTAAAAGGTCTCTTATACTTGTGTTGGGGACATATCAACCAGCGCCTGAGATGACACGGAAAACTTTGTTTCGCAGACGCTGCAGTCTTGTTAGTGCTCTGTCTGACGCCAGAGATCACAAAATGGTTCAAATGCCTCTGTGAACTATGGGACTTAACTTCTAAGGTCATCAGTCCCCTAGAACTTAGAACTACTTAAACCTAACTAACCTAAGGACATCACACACATACATGCCCGAGGCAGGATTCGAACCTGCGACTGTAGCGGTCGCGCGGTGCCAGACTGTAGCGCCTAGAACCGCTCGGCCACCTCGGTCGGCGCCAGAGATCACGCTTTCGATCCATACAAGATGACCGGAAGTAGTAGCTGGTGCCAGAGGAGGTGTTTGCACTGAACGTTTGTCCGTCATCTTCCAGGAGGGGATACAGCCAACAGAAAAATGCGCAGACTTTGTTTGCTGCAGTGGTGAGATGCTCGTTCCACGCTAGACGTCGGCCAGCCTCAAGGCCAAGGCAAATTAAAGAATTTGTCCAAATCAATTCCCTGCCGTCAATGGCGAATTGACGATCAAGCACCTTGATTTTTGGCGTAAAATAGATCACTTTGCATTCTATTACGCAATTGCGTAATCTTGTCCAGGTGCTGCTAAAGATGTATTTGGAAGAGGCCGCGACTACTTTTATAAGTAGCGGTGTTATCGGCATAGAGAGAATCCCTCCGCCGATGTCATTCGTATGTACGGTATAAAGGACAGGACCTAAAACCGAGCCTTGCGGGACTCCTGCTGCAGTCTGCCGTGTCTGGCTGAACTTGTCCTGTTCCTTACGAAGAACTGTTGTCCTGAAAGGTAAGTCAGTGATCCAGATTGTGTGTCCTGGACACCCTATTTGATCTAGCTTGTAAATTAGACCATCGTGACAGACGTTTGGCGAAAATAGCTTCGTATCCCTCCAGGGATTCCCACTTGAACTCTCTAAGCATATCCGTAATACTCGCGGGTTGATCAAAGCTACTGGTAACAAATGTAGCAGCACTTATGCGAATTCCATCGATGCATGTCTTTCATCTGATCTCTAGTAGTACTGTAGAATGGGTCATACTGATAATCTATCAGCGGTATCTTTTATAGATGAGCTACACTTTCCTGAAATCCTCCAAATAAACTGAAAGCGACCATTCGCCTTCTCTACTACTCTTCGTTCCATTTCATATCACTTTGCAGCCTCACGCCCACACAGTTAATCGACATGACTGTGTCAAGTACCACACTACTAATGCTGTATTCGAACGTCACCTGTTTGCTTTTCCTGATCATCTGCATTCAATTACATTTTTCTACATTTACAGCAAGCAGCTTCATCAGCAAACAGCCGCAAATGGCAGACCACCCCCTCTGTCGGATCATTTATGTACGACGTGGCTATAATTAAAGTGAAGCTACTCACAAGGGGCCAGTGTGAGGTGTGATTATCGTATGGCACTGAAACATGGTAGATATGTTACTGCGTTAAAGCAAAACCAATTAACGCTGGAAAAATGTTAGTTCCAGTTGTAGCCATCAGGTGAAAATCTGGTGCTGTGAATACAAAAACGACCTACAGAAATGTTTCCCTATGTAACGGATCAGGTACGAGATGCGGGCAGAAAAGGACAAACAAGTGAGAAAGGAGTAATTGTGACTTTATTCTGTACGGCCACTTACAAGATTTGTTCAATATGACCACTAGAGACGTCGACGAGATGCTTCATCCATAAAACTACATGGTCAACAGCTGCTCGCAGCAGTTGGATTGGAGTGATTTAGGAGAACAAACAGCGAGGTCATCGGTCTCATCGGATGAGGGAAGGATGGGGAAGGAAGTCGGTCGCGCCCTGTCAAAGGAACCATCCCGGCATTTGCCTGAAGCGATTTAGGAAAATCACGGAAAACCTAAATCAGGTTGGCCGGACGCGGGGTTGAACTGTCGTCCTCGCGAATGCGAGTCCAGTGTGCTAATCACTGTACCACCTCGGTCGGTTCGCAGCAGTTCCAGTGGAATCTGAGAAACATGTTCCTGCATTCTGACCTTCAGATTAAGTACAGACCGAACGCGTCCCGGAGCTCAGAGCCAAAAATCGCAGAGATTCAGACCACGTGATCATGTAGGCCACCGGATATAACACGTCCGTGCAAGCTTGCATTAAGCAGATCTTTCACTGGGCGAGCGCCATGAGGCGTTGCCCCATCTAGCACGAAAACAGTGGTTTCCACACAGTTGCGTTCTTCCAAAACGGGAATCACTTGCTGTACAAGGAGGTATCGATGACGTGCAGACGTCACGTTCGGCTCTCTGGCAGCATTCTCTTTGAAGATAAACGGACCTAGAATAAAGGTGCTTTTGGATCCACACCATACAATCACACATGGCGAGTGTAGTGGCTCATCGTGCACCTGGTTTAACAATACCCCAAATTCGGCAGCTACATTTATCCACTGCACCCTGTAGTGTAACATGTGCCCCTTAGCTCCACTGCATATTGCGGGGCCCCATGTCATCAACCTCGTTCCATGCAGGAACCGAAGAGCAAATTCAGAACGTTGTTGCGTGTCATGATGTTTCCGTCGTTGCACCGTGTGTACCGGGTACCAGTATAAAACAGACTGAAAAAACGCTTCGTGCTGTTGACCATTCTCGACACTGCAAGAGTAATAGCACTGCCCAAGCCACCGTCTGCAGGATCAGTTACAGCAACAGCGACCTCATCAGCAACTTCCATTGCGACCGGACGCCTTCCTCTTCCAGGTACCGCACCAAGCTCACCCGTGTTTTCTAAGTTCATTATCCTGTTATTTAAACGACTTAATAACATCCTCTACTCAGATTTTTCAGTCGGCGAAACTCCATCAGTGCAGCGCTGTAATTGCAGCCGTTCATATAAAATAGTTTAACTAGCAGCGCAAGGCCTTTCTTCTCGATAGCGATGCTGTTCACTCACATCGTGGCTTTTAAAATGACAGTATGGAGGTCATACCGTGATACAGCGTATTAGCGCTAATGGTTTTTTCCAGCGTAAATGGGTTCCGCATTCCCGCTTTAACATATCTAACAAGTTTCAATGCCATATGATAATTACACCTTACATTGGATCTCGGCGATTAGCTGCACTCGTATATAGAGAATAACAGAGACTCTGTCACCCTTCTCTGAGGTACTCCTTAGCATACACTTGACTGTGCTGAACACACGCCGTCGAAGACAGCGTATTGGGCTCCATTGCTTAAGAAGTGTTCGAGCCACCCACATATCTGGGAACATAGTCAGTATGGTCATAACTTCGTTAGCTATCTGCAGTGGGACACCATTTCAAACGCTTTATGGATATTTAGAAATTTGGAATCTCCCTTTCCCTCTTCGTCCATGGTTCGCAGGGTGTCATGTGAGGAAAGGGCAAGCTGAGTTTCGCACGAGCGATGCTTTCTAAGCCCGTGCTGACAAGTGGACAGAAGCTTTTCTGTCTCATGGAAATTTGTTATTACAAACTACATTGTATTCTCGTCAACCGCAGCTGTTGAAAGGCAGGATGTTAGAAAGATCTTCGCTTACACTGGTGAAGTTGTTGTTTATTAAAATACGACCCATTTCGCGGCTTCAAGCCGCATCGTCAGGTGAACCTTCACGGTAAAAAGCAAAGTAAAATGTCACCCCTTTTTTTATTTTAGAACTCATAATATGTTCAACAACTCTGCAGCAAACCGATGTTATGGATTTTGGTCTATAACTCTGTGGTTCTGGTTTCTTACTCTTCCTTTATACCAGTCACCCGTATATATTCCCGTCACCTTAGCCTTTGTACTGGACGAGAAACTCAAGAAAACTGTAAGCTAAGAAACAGACTATTGCTGTAGACTACTTCCTGTAAGATTGAACTCGATTCCGTCCCGATCTGGCGACTTATTTGCTTTCATCTCTTTTAGCTGCTTCTCTATGCCAGGAATGCCTATTACAACGTCCTCCATGCGGGATTCTGTGCGTTGGTCAAACGACGGCATGTTTGTACGATTCTCTTACGGGAATTATTTCTTAAACGTGAAAAGAAGAACTTAACATTTCCTTTCGCTATCTTCTGTTTCCATGCCAACGGCTTTCCCGCAGTGGCTACACCGGTTCCCGTGAGATCACCGAAGTTAAGCGATGTCGGGCGTGGTCGACACTTGGATGGGTGACCATCCAGGCCGCCATGCACTGTTGCCATTTTTCAGGGTGCACGCAGCCTCGTGATGCCAATTGAGGAGCCACTCAACCAAATAGTAGCGGCTTCGGTCAAGAATACCATCATAACGACCGGGAGAGCGGTGTGCTGACCCCACGCCCCTCGTATCCACATCCCCCTGAGGATGACACGGCGGTCGGATGGCCCCGGTAGGCCACTCGTGGCCTGATGACGGAGTGCTTTTTATCTTCTGTTGCCACACCAGACTGGTCAACGAGTGACTGGATAGAAGCCTTCGACCCACTTAGCGATTCTATGTAGGGCCAAAATTAACTCAGGTTTTCGGCAACAATTTTTTCTATGGTTTATGACGATGAAAGTTATTCTTCGCTCACGCATCGATTTTTTTTTAAAGTCCCTAGAATTTCCACTAATTTCTACTTGTCGTCGTTTGCGGGTTCTTCTTAGAACTGAGAGTGTAACAGTCTCTAATTTCTCGCCATTTTCCAAAATTTGTTTTTAAACGACGGAGGGCCTTTTACGTCGTTAATCCACTTACTTCCCCAGAGCGAGATTTCCAGTCAGTTCGAAATTTGCCCGTAATTCCTGTATTTATATCACACTGGAACTGAATAGTGTACATTCATAGTGTAAGTGGGATGCTGACATCTGTGTATCTGTTCTTTCTAGCAAAAATTCTCTCATAGCCTTCTTGGTGGATTTCTTAACGTTAGTAACCAAGAAGGTCACTAAGCCCTGTCTCTATAGGGGCACTGTCGGTACGGTTAGGCCCACTTGTAGCTTCAAGGTCTAAAACATTTCCTTTGCGTGTGGATTGTCGAACTAGCTGCTAAACATATTTCGTAAACACGGGTCCGAAGCTTGAAGTCAGCAGGTGGAGTCATAGAAGAATATTTGTGTTACTTCAAGAGCGCTACGCATCCAGATGCGTTGATTCACAGTTTCAGATACTTTTGTCTCCACCGATTAACGCTTTATATTTGTAGGTAAAAATATCTTAGCACACACATCCATGGACATCTGCTTAGTAAAATGTAGCATTACGATTCTCCTAAATCAATATTTCTCGTAAAAACCGATGTACTTGTATAATGTATGTACTAGATAAATTCACGGTGTATTTATTCTAGGATTTTATTAGTCCCTCTCCTCCTTCCCCCGCTCTCCGCCAGTCTGATCCTCCCTCCCTCTGACCACCTGCTCCTTCCCCCAACATCCATCTCCTCCACCTCCCTCTAATTCCATCTCCTTCTCGAGCTATCTCTATCTCCTGCTCCTCTCTCTCCTTGCTGATCTCCTCCTCTTCCCTTTCTCTGCTCATCTCTTCCTCCCCCTCTTTCTGCTTACCTCTTCCTTCTCTCTTTCTGTGACTATCTCTTCCTCCCCATCTCTTTATCTGTCTCTTCCTCTTTCCTTTCTCTTACCATGTCCCCCTCTCACCCCTCTTTTTATCCATTTCTCGCTCTCTCTCTGTCCATCTCCTCCTTCCCTCTTCTCTCTCCACGTTATCATACTCACTCAAATAGAACGCAGATGTTTCTTACTCCCACAGCATTTCTTTCCAGATTGTAACTAACATGTATTTTAAATTTGGTCGAAATCGTACCGTGGTTTAGGATGTGCTTACTACCCGTGGCTTGGCACGCGTACAAGCATGCCAGATATATTTCACACTTAATTGTACACATGCTTCGCTCACATCTCTACTGAATTTCTCCCTGTAGTTTCATTTTCACACAGCTTAATGTTTATGAAGTCGTATCACCTGAACTGTTTGCTATACAATGATATAACTTTGCAGGTACATCCAGTGGTATATGTGAATACTGGCTGGAAAATGTGTTGCGAATACCGTTAGTAGTAAAGAAGTTATAAATTAAAACGTCATGCTTCGTGTGGCAGTTGAACTACATGAACAGCAAAAAAGGAGTCTGCAATAAACTTTTTTCCTTTCCTCAAGTTTTCGTGATTATTCGCGAAAAAAGTATTGTAATGGTTTGAAATTATTTTTAAGGTTTGTTGCAAGTGTCTCATTCTCAAATACTGGATTGTTAATGTATGGGTATTCGCGCGTCGTGGTCTGCAATGATTTATCACTCCCACACCCATCCCTTTGGGCTTAGGTAGTTCTCAACCCCACAGTGACGATTCCCAGATAGTAACTGATATGCGTACCGAGCTTGGTTCAAATAGATCCAGTGGTTTAAGAGGAGATGCGGTACATACGTACATAAATACATATTATAAAAACTGATGTACGATTACATGTGCAGCATGTGTAATTGTATGTTCCACATCTCACCCTAAATCACTGGACAACCACAGAAAGGTTTATAGCTTACTACATTTTCGCTATTCATGCAGTAAAATTGACTCAAGAAGCATAAGATTTTAATTTACTTTTTGTCTACTGCTACCTGCAATCGCGATACATTTTGCATACAGTATTCACATCTATCACAGAATGAATCGCAAGAACTGTATCATTTTATGACGCATAGGTCAGGAGATATGGCGTCATAAGCACTGAGATGCGTTTAAAATTGCCGCACTATGCATGATGACGTTTTCACTTTTTACTTCTAACTCTATCCACAACACATTTCGCAGGCATTAACTACTTATACCACTGGATGAACCTGCAGAATTTATCATTGTACGGCACGTAGTTGAGAAGATACGGCGTCATTAACCTTGAACTGCGTGAAAATAAAACTGCAGGGCGGAATTCGCTATAGACAGGGGTGAAATATGTCTTCAGATCCGTGAGAAATACGTTAAATATATGTCAAATATATCTTTTTTTTACACGCATTGTTTGCCTTTAAATATTATTGACCACAAACGGTGCTTGAATCCTACAATATAAATACACAACATTGTTACTGCGGTTGAAACAGTTGATGCTTGGTCCTTATTCCGGCCAGTGATCAAAACCGTCATATCGTACATCATTCAGTAGCACACAGAACTTTGTGTTTTATCTCTTTCTGCGTCTCCATTATACACTTCACAAAGTTCTGAAGGTGTTGCTTATATAAAACTTACTTTAAGTTCTTGCACTTTTCCTTGTACATACCATTTTCTTCTTGCGCTTCTTATCTTGCCTGGGTATGAAATGGGGATATGTTATGGGCTACAACAGAAATGCTTACATTGAATGTATCAGTAGCTTCACACCAAGGAATGTAAATATCTGCACTGTCTTCTTCACTTTCACATTCCGGTGATGCTGATCGTTTAGGGGGATTGGCATTAAATTTCTTCTTGTAGCGAGGATAGTAAATCTTGCACAATGGATGCGATGGTAACACAATTACTTGAGGACCAAGATAATTTTGCAGTCGTCCGACAGACTTCCAACAAATGTGTTTTTCACTTTTCTTAAAGACCACCTTCTTGTGTTTTCTATCATAGTTCACACACCTCACCCGTTCACTACTGTATTTCCTTACTGACATTCTATCTAACAAAAAGTTCAAACAAAACACAAAACTCTAAGCTGAATGATGCATGTGCAAGTTCTCACTCGTTTGATATAAAAAGAAAAGAGCTGGAAACAGTGCATATTTTACACTAGAAAGTTAATGATGCGAAATAAGCAGACTTTTGAAGAATTTCTAACACTTCACACAGAAATACATCGCTCACTTTGATTGCAGTAACTACTAACATATTAACCACACCATATATTGCGAAATTTTCGTAAGTTTTCTGATGCAGATTTTTGAGTAAATAGTTGCAAAAATTCGCAAAAATGCGATTTCTAAATTTTCAGTAATATATTTACCTAATACAAGTACCTGTAGTACGGACAATATATTTTATAAGTATATCAGTTGTATCTGATAATGTAACAAGGAACTTAGTAGTATATGACTTCCCAAATTAAAATAAATTTGTGTGTGTCAACTAAATTTCAACGTATAAAGAGCGAGCTTTAAAGAAAAACATCTGCCAGGTCTCCAGTACTTTGTCTTCATTACCTTTTTTCCAGTTCTCTAAAGCTTTGAGAGTTATCTACAAAACATACATTTTTGAAAGGACTTTGCCATTTAAATAAAAAAAGAAGATAAAATGAAAATATTTTATTTATTAACACATATTGCAGAGGTCTAAAACATATTTCTTTCAGAGACATACATACATGAACTGACATGGCCTATATGATTTGAGATGACATTGCCTCCATGATGTCCAACCAATAGTCACGATCAGACTTCATCTTCCGAGAAAATATTAATCCATTTTCAATGTCCCATGCAAAAATTCGCGCTGACACATTTGTGTAAAACTCACCTTCAAGACTTCTGTTTCTGTTTACAAGCAGCTTTCGTTGCACAAGAAAACAACGCCATAAAATCGAAAAAACTGCTACACTGGTAACTGATATTCACATAACCATGTACGGTGTCTCCTACAGACTCACACTGTACAGAAATTTCTCACCACACACAATAGAATATCACAGCATATGATAGCTATAACGTTTCTTGTAAGCATTATTGCCCATACAAGGAGAGTACTTGGAACATGTTTCAGACAACAATGTGAAATTTTATGTTGCTTTAGAGCAGCATTGCCAAGCAAAGGATTAAGAAACCTTGTGCAGAGTGGTTGCAGACACTCAACTCAAGCGTGTATAAAAATTGCCCTGTTAGCTCCTAACATTATTTGTGCAATGACCTTTACACGTCCACTTCAATTTTGTTCTTGTCTTCACATCCAGAATCCAAAATGATTACCCTTATTTGCATCAATTCGTCATTCACATATTTTGAGTACAGGCCTTCGAATTGAAAGTTCCCTATTCATTTGGCACTTTCATCTCTTCCAATTATAGTTTGATTTTAAAATGTGCAACAGTTATCTTTTCGTGGAGGTATGTACGGTCTATGCAACTAAATGAAAGCAGTTCGTTTATTGTCATACGCGTTTCGTTTCTTTTATTTGGGAAGCATCATGAGTGGCCTGAAGTACATGTCTCCTTTTACACATATAATAAACATATTATGTGGTAGATATAATATGCTCCTACATTACATTCTATTGTGTTTTTTGTTGTTTTTCAGGTTAGAATCAACTTTTTAGTACAAACTCCGTAACATGAACTTATCTTTCGTTGTTAATTACGATTTCCAGTGCTGTTAACTCATGTGTGTGGTCCTGGAGAAGTATTTGTTAGTTTCCATACTCGAGCTGGCCGATTTCTGGCGTTCTTTCATGCACGTTTGCCACATCGCATATGTCACTTGCACTTTCCATTTTGTGATCAACATTGGTGTGTTTTCGTTGTGTAGTGTTGCCAAATTTTTGTGTGTGTTTGTCTTTTGTTTGTTTTGCGTTGTGGTTTCATGGGTTTCATTTGTTGTGTGCGTGTGTGTGTGTGTGTGTGTGTGTGAGAGAGAGAGAGAGAGAGAGAGAGAGAGAGAGAGAGAGAGGGAGGGAGGGAGGGAGATAGGGAGAGAGCCTGGTTACATTTCGGTTTGTTATTATGTTGGTGGCTAGTATGATCAGAGAGTTATTGCTTATACGGATTTGGTCGTTGAGTACCTTCTTTTCCATTGTAATGGCTCTTTGTATGTGAGAGTTTCCTTGCAATGTCACATACAAAGTGACATTGCTATGGAAAAGAAGGTACTCAACGGCCAAATCCATATGTGCGTGTAAATCTTTGTGTTCAGCGACAATGTAATCACTTTTAAATGTGCTTCTTTCGGAATTATTTCGATACAGACCTCATAATTCATTCTTATTACTGCTTAATGTCGTGGCATGTTACAAGGCTGACATGTTGTTGTACGTAGGTTTGCCTCGAGACCTGAAATTATTCTGGTTCGTCGACAATCACACATTGAGTTGCAGTCACGAAACACTAGTAATAACTAGTTTTTTGGGTATGCTATTATGTTTCAGGTGCAGATAAGATGGGTCGACGAGTACTGTTTCGCAGATTGCTGTTAGTTAAATATCGTGTGGACCGATTTCGTACATTACTATGATGTTACGTAAAAATGATATTCAGAATTTGTATCTCCATTAAGATTGTTTAAATATGCTTTTCATGCCGGGCCAATGGTTAGAAAACTAAGGAGACATCCTCGCTGCACAGCTCGACGCTATAAGCAGAACGCTAAAACTCGTCCAGTCTGGTTCACGAATCAGTACTCACTGTGTAGTCCACACAAATGAAAATGAAAATGTTCGTTCTTTCTTCAAAATTGTGTATCTCCATAAGTTATTCACAGATTGATTTGAAATTTTGACACAACTTTTCATTCTAAGACGCGTAGGTATATAATATTTTTTAAAAACGAGCATTCATTTCTTTATCAATAAAAATGTAAATGTTCGTTTGTTAGAGATGTATATCACCGAAAGTTCTTCACCGATTGCTTCGAAATTTTGACAGCATGTTACACTGAAATATGCACGTGGTTTTACATATCTACTTTCAATATGCATGGTGTACGGAAATTCCTTTACAAACTTGTAGGATTTACAGAGCGGAGTGAGTACATAATATTGTGAACAGGGACCCATGTCAGGAAAAGTACCGTTTCCGAACTACAGCCATCTGAAAACACGTTGGCTAGGAAGGTATGTAACAGCACAGTCGTGGTGAGGGGGGAGGGTGGTTACGTCTGATCGGCTGATGTCATTTCACATTCATCCTATCCCTTGCGTTATGACGGAATTGCAACATAGGAGATCCACGTACTCGTAATTAGCTCTGTTAAAACGTTATGGCACCACTCCGCTCTAATACACGAGAAAATCGAGAATTACTCGTGGAGAGGTGCAATAGCATTTTATGCAACCTCTCAGAAGAACACAGATTCATAGAAGCTCTGCACGAGTAACTACGTGGCCAATAAGTAAACATATGCCTGATCGAATTGAATTGGTAATTCTACCTTCCAGCACTATTGCACACCTTCGATTAAATTGAGCACCAGATAGGACCATCGACATACAAAAGAGCGAATGCACAAACCAACTACTACTATAGTGCCTTTTTTGTAAGGAATTATCTCAATATATGTATCGTATGTATATGTAAGTTAGCACGTAAAAATATTCGACTAAAACTTAAAATATCTCTTCTAGCATCAATATACAACCTTCAATGTCGTTACAGTTAATACTTTAACATTTATGTACCATCAGTTACTTACAGATCCATAAAGTTTTGAAATGTGTCTGAATTAAAATATTTTCGTAATAAAATCTGATATCCAAATCTAGAAATACAGATAGTTGTGTTGTTACTAAGACAATGTAAATAAAAATCTGTAGGCACAACGTCTGGCTATTTGCTGCACTACTAATCAATGTTTAGTATAATCATATATATATACTAAACAATATGAACTAATATGTATATTTATATCAGTTCACTCCCTTAGTAAATATTTTGGAAATATTCTGGCAATAAATTAATCATAATGTTTTAATGCCAACCTCTTCTGAAACTGCTTTAATGTCTTAAGATATAAGGCCCTAGTTTTGGAAAATGACCATCTTTGTTTTTAACTATTCTCAATTCAATGGTCTAGATCTTATCGCTGACTTTAGAGTGACTGGGCTACTTGCAAAATATCAGAACTACAACTTTTACTTTCCTTTTTAAATTCGCTCCTTTTTTTTTACTATTAGTAACTAAAAGTTTGTATTGGATAAATTATAAAATTTATTTTTTAATGACGAATGTTTTCTTTTCTTTTTTAAAAACGTAGATGCTTTACAATGACAATCGCCTATTCTGAATGAGTGACTGCAAAAAAACTAATATCCACACACTAAGCGAAGTAAACAACACATACAAAAAAACACCAAATAAATCCTAGGGGCCACTAACACTTCATGCCGTAACTTAAAGCTCAGATTTTAAAAATGTCAGTATCTTCAGATGTTGGGCTCCAGCGTATCCATTAACAAATCCAAAATGCAATTGTCACTCATCACTTTTAGTGCAGAATAATGGTAGCAGCTGGAATTTCCCCTTTGAAATGGTTAATATGAGGCAATGTGGTCTCAATGGTTACGTCACTAACAATGCATACAGCCAAAATACCGAATCTATGATAATTCACCTCCGATCTGTGTGTTCGTGTGCTTGAATCGCCTATTAAGAAACGCTTCGGGAATAATGCTCTATAAGCAATTACTCCACATCCACAATAACGTTACTGTCTCGTATTACGATTCTATACTCAAAAAATTACACTCACAGCTAACACTCAACCACCTTCATAAATCTCCCTTAACCATTTGCACCACCACATCCACTGGTGTGTGCATTAACTGCTGGCACAGGCAACACAACACGGACCACTTCAGACAAAATTACTGAAGTCGTAATTTAACGACTAACAAATTTTACTATCAAACACTGACACAGCGTCCAAACCAGTCCTGACTAAGCCAACACTAACTTAAAATCACTTGATCTGCCGTCAAATATCACACGAAATACGAGGAGCTCGACTCTGACAAGATTCAGAAAATGATTATAGTCATCATGAGCCAAATCACTTACTGCATTTTTCAAACCATGCTCTTCAAACTCAACTCCGTCCAACAACAACTTCCTATAATTTTCCAACAAAATCACGGATAATTCCACACTGACGGAATAATCGATACAGTTTGCTCCAGGTAGATATGGATCAAATGCATTATCACGCATGTCACCTTACCGACTCAAGCTCACTATCTCCTCAGCTCCTCAATAGTGACTTACTCGAAACCTCTTCAACACCATAGTGTTTCTCTTAACAGTTAAAATAAACATTTTCGGGGCCTTCGGTTGCTCTCCTAAGAGCCATCTCGCCTAGGATGATCTCTGGCGCGCCCAGACTATGCTGTCCGCCAACGACGTGTGGATGATCTATGCCATCTCTGTACGAATACTTACATGGCTGGACACAGTACGGATTTTTTCTAGAACTTGTCCATCAACATAGACATTAGTTACAAAGAACGGATAAATATCACATCATTTTCCTTGACTTTTCTTATTTTTTGACTGCTATTACAATAGAATGAAACTATAACATTAAATCGTGACGACACGAAAACTAACACAATAACTTTGATCCGTCACACTCTCTGACGTGGTTCGAGCCCCATTCACGTGTCTGTGAGTGTCAGAGCGACGTGGTTGAGTACACATTTGCAGAATACATCAACATAATCCTTCTGCATGGCTAGGCTCACGGTAATGGAAGAACTTTTCGTCGCCTTTACCAAGATCGTTCACCGCAACGTCCGACTCCGTCGCATGCCCTTTTCGCCAGAATTACGCAACAGCTTCGAAAAGGGTACTTTCATCGTCAACAAGCGTGAGTGTGGTGTTCCAAGGACACGTCGAATGCCCTTATCGGAAGAGGCCGTACTGCACCACATTGAAGACGAGAATACGAGCGATTTATTTGGCTTTTATCGAGTGGAATTGTAAAACAAGTGATGTTGTATGTAACGCCTAATCAATTACGTGTAAAAATGAAAGCGTTACCAACATGTTTTCAAGTGGTTGTAACACGGAAATGGTACGTTTCCGGATGTGGGTTCCAATTCAAAACATTATTTATTCATTCCCTTCTACAAGTCTTAGAAGTTTGTAACTGGAATTTCCGAACACCGTGTACATAATATACGAATAAACATGTAACATCCACTCCCTTTCAGAAAACAGAGAACAACTTGAACGACTAGAGATAGAAAGTCCATATTCACAGGACCTTTGTTCTGCAGAAATGATTAACTTTTGAAACATTGAGAGGTTCCATGCCCTCTTTTGCATGTCGCCTCTCATTGTCATCAATTTTATTAACGTTCTATGTCATTGCACGATGGTAACAGGTTAATGAGAATATTTGTACTGAGAGCTCAAAAATACTTTTCACTTGATTCGTTTGCATGTTGGGTTACTTCCCTGTATGCCCTGTGCGAGGCGAGCATCGGGGGACGTGGCACACTGCATTTTCGGTTGGGGGCGGAACTTCCCCGAATTCTGAGGGGTTCGTACAATAGGCTTAAGCACCTAGCGGAACGACTGACGTCGGTCGAGTTTTGCCTATTGTATGCAGGGCGAAACAACCTGCAAGACGTCTGAGTGTCGCTGCAGTTTATGTGTTTACCGTTCCGGCGCGTCCGGTACGAAGACTCCTGGCACCGACTGAGTGCATTGTCCTCTTGCTTCTGAGAATACGTGTGGACTGTTCCCTGCTGGGTGCGACTGTCTGGCGCCGGATGGCCGGTGGTCTAGGCAGGTTGTTTTGGTAGCCAGTCAAATGGCAAGTTCAGTGCCCTCAGCCGAATAGCAGAGGCATGATTGGTCAACTTAAACTGAGGCTAGTTGACGTCGTAATGCCCTGCTCTAAATTGGAGGGAACGGTCGCTATTGGCACGAATGATGTTCTGAGATAGTGTGGGGGAATTTTGGAATCAGCACTGAATGCTGATTCGCTTTTTTCGAGGAGAGTATGGAGTTGAGCAAATGTTGGCTTGGCTCTTGCGTTGTGCGGGTGCAAGGGATTTGGGATCTGATCTTCGTTGGAGTCGGACGGTCTTGCGACTTAGTCGCACTTTTTTCGGCAGAACTTAGAATTCTCGGACAGCCTTCGAGGCCAGGGGTTGAAACAGACTTGCTGCACACCAGAATTCGGCGCCTATATCATCAGAAAGCTGCCTACCAACGACCTGCTACAAATTTCAGGATTGGTAAAGTATATTGCGGCTCCGGCATTGTAGGACCTATCAATTTTATACTGAAGTCCTCAGCAACACGCATGCTCGCTTTGCCACAAGTCCATCTTGTATCCCATGTGAACTCTCGCAACTAATCGTGATACTGCAATATTGTTCAAATGGTTCAAATGGCTCTGAGCACTATGGGACTCAACTGCTGAGGTCATTAGTCCCCTAGAACTTAGAACTAGTTAAACCTAACTAACCTAAGGACATCACACACATCCATGCCCGAGGCAGGATTCGAACCTGCGACCGTAGCGGTCTCGCGGTTCCAGACTGCAGCGCCAGAACCGCGCGGCCACTTCGGCCGGCCTGCAATATTGTCGAGAGAGTGATATTTGATTGCTTCCAGTCATTACTGTCTTGCCATTGCATCACGGAGAGTAGGAGCCCTTGTTCTCGACCCAAATGTTATTCGCATAATAGTTCAGAATATCGTGTCCTTTAGCCTACTGTTTGTGTCGATATCATGTGCCTTTTTGTTCTGATGTATAATAAATCTCATTGTAATATTTAAGCCGTATATCATTTCGTAGATATATGCAGAATCCCATTTGCTGTTGCTTATTATGATAAAGTTTTCTTATCTTTTCTCTGAGTAGATTAAGATTTTTATTAAATTATTGTGATTTTGCACTCCTTATTTTACCAACTAGCAGGGTCCACCATTATTTCCCTTCGTTACCGTTGTGCGCATAATTAATTAGGTGGTAGGTATGGAGGGGGTCGAGTCCATGTCTCGTTCTCATGCAAAATTCGTCAAAATTAAAGAGGTACAAACTCTTCTCCACCCCAGCACCTCGCAACATGTCGACTCGCTAGCTCAAGATCAACATCGATACCGCGGCGCAACACCACCCATCGATAAAACGTGCCTGCAGCTCTCGTTGTCGCCATAAACCGAAGGCAATGGATCAGTGACCTGAGCAGACGTGCAGGATGCCCCGTAGACGTATGCGCGAACCGTACCATCAAATTGGCGTGTCTGAAAGAGGGCGCATTATTGGCATAAGAGAATGTGATGCAACCATCCGGGAAACTGGTGCTCGTGTGAGACGAAGTGTTTCGGCAGTGCAACGGGAGTGTGCAGAATGGTTCACGGAAGCCGCAGAACACGACGAGATTTGTCCGGTCGCATCACCCAGACCACCCTGCGAGAAGATCGACACAGCATCCGAATGGCATTGCAGGAGAGGTCTGCTCGTCTTCGGCTCTGGCGCAACAGTGCAACAGTGTAACATTCCGTATACTATCAGGGGTGACACTCCCTGTCCCTTTATTACGTCGTGGATTACTTGCTAGTCGTCCACTTCTCTGCCTACCTTTGACGAATGAACAGAAACATGCTAGGCGACAATGGTGTATGGAACGATGTCACTTGGATAGGAATGGCATCAGATAGCGTCTTCGGACGAATTCAGGTTTTATCTGTTTCTTCTCCTTGCGTTACTGCCTCTGTAGGACCACGGGTAGCCCCTTCGTGGACTGCATTTTCCTCTTCTTCTCCCAGAACCTCTTCATTCTTTTTCTTCTTCTCTTCCGCTCTTCTTATGAGATCTTCAATGTCCTTTTCTTCTGTCGGCTCCACAAGTGGCACTCTAATCTTTTCATGTATTCTTCTCGGTCGTTGATCTCCTGCATATTGGTTGGTGTCTATTTGTTCCTCCAATCTTCCTTTCCTTCGACCTTAATCCCCAATTCCAACCAGTCCTTCCGAAGTTCAACAACCCACTTGGTTCCTGTCTTTCCCCTTGTTATCCCTGTTGTTTTCCTCACTCTCTTCGTCATTCTGTCCATACTCATCCTAACTACATGTCCAGCAAACCTTGCCGGCTGTTGTGGCCGAGCGGTTCTAGGCGCTTCAGTCTGGAACCGCGTGACCGCTACGGTCGCAGGTTTGAATCCTGCCTCGGGCATGGATGTGTGTGGTGTTCTTAGGTTAGTTAGGTATAAGTAGTTCTAAGTTCTAGGGGACTGATGACCTCAGATGTTAAGTCCCATAGTGCTCAGAGCCATTTGAACCATTTTTTTCCAGAAAACCTTGGCCATTTGAGTCTGATTTCCTCGGATATAGTTCTCATGTTCCGGTACAATTCTTCCCTAGGTCTTCGCATCCACCTCCTTTGGGACCTAGTATTTTTCTCTCTTCTTTCTTTAGTTGTTCTGCCCTATTTCTTCCGAGTGTCATCGTCTCAGCAGCATATAATACTGCATTTCTCACCGTTGCCTTGTAGTGGCTTATCTTTGCCTCAGTGGATATATTCTTTTCATTGTATATCCCTCTCGTCGTACAGAAGGCTGACCTCATTTTCTTTATCCTCTCTGTTATTCCCTCCCTTCTCCTGTTCCTTCCTGTTATAAATTCTCCCAGGTATTTAAACTTTTCCACCATTTGCACAGTGCCTTCCGGTGTTTCCCAGTCTGCAGTGGTATTTAATGTCTTTGTATTGTTATAGGCGATTCTCAGTCCCATCTTTCTGACTACCTTACTTAAGTTGTCGAGTTGTGTCTTTGTCTATCTGTTTGAAAATGATGGGAGCATTTTGGTTCGCAGCAGACAGAGGGAGCGGCATCACAGTGACTGCATTCGCACTAGACATACAGCGCCAACTGAAGGGTTTGTGGTGCGGCGTGCTGTTGTGTACAACCACAAATGACAGCTGGTGCGTGTACAGGGCACTGTGACCAGTGTGAGCTAGGTGAATCACATCCTGCGACCCGTAGCCACACCCTTTCTGCACAGCACCGAAGACGCCATTTTTCGGCAAGACAATGCACGACCACATGTTGCTGCACTAACACTTGCCGTCTTGGTGTCACTGGATGTCAGCCATTTGCCCTGGCCCACCAGATCAGCAGACTTGTCACCAATCGAAAATGTGTGGGATATGGCGAAACGACAGGCGGACCACTGAGGCCCAGTTCCAACCACCACACATGGTGAATGCAGCATCGACGCGAATAATGCGCGAATGGCGTTCTGTGGTATATAGCCAGGATAGCTATGCCATCATGCGTGGAACATGTTACCAGGGCCGATGGCGGACCCTGTGCCTACTCGGCAACGGGACACGTGCTGAACCTAGGTGTCTGAAATGCTGACCATATACATACTAATGTATCTGTCCTGTGAATATGAAAGTCCTATCACTAGTCATTCGAGGCTTTCTGTTTTTTTCTGAACGTTGGTGTATAAAGAGGAAACGATGCTACCAAAAATTTCAAAAAGTTCTTGACCATTTAATTCAATTTTTTACTCATTAGTGTAGTAAACGTTTGGATACACATAGGCTATATACTTTTAAAATATATAAATGTATACATAAAATATGCAAGATTGAAACCTTTTCAGCTGAGATGAAATAGTAGTTATGGCTTACCGGCTTCTGATAATAACACTAATGCGGAATCAGAATTTGCAATAACAATTAACAGGGCTCAGGGTTAAAGAGAGAGGGATGACGAGATGGACAGCACCGTGGGAGGATATGGACACAGAAAGGGCAGGAGGTGATGGAGAGAGACAGGAGAGAGAAGGAGACTGGTACGTATGTCCAATTCCCATACAAATTAGCAACGTGTGATTTTTCTTTCTTTTTTATCTAACCAGCAGCCACAGCAACAAGTGGCCAAGAACAGGTAATAAGCAAATATTAGGCATGGAATCCAATTTCTTATTAGTGCAGGATTATGAAACTATGTGTGCATGCAAACGCACATGTGTGTGTGTGTGTGTGTGTGTGTATGTGTGTGTGTGTGTGTGTGTGTGTAACTACTTCTATTAAGCCTTACGAATCAGATGGCATTTCCAAATTATTTTCTGAAGCATAAGAATTATACTTTTTGCATAGAGGTTACAGGGCTTAAATATTACTACTTATGAGAGTAGTTATTGCTTTCTATCACAACACAGTATAGCGTCTGAAATACAGCCTCTAAAACAAACGGTCGCGTAATAGTCTTTACATTATGTTTCTGTGGTAATAGCTCTAGAATGTTTTCAACCATACTTTCATACCAGACACGTCATACATTGTGTTCATAAGATGACGCCGGCCGCGGTGGCCGTGCGGTTCTGCCGCTGCAGTCCGGAACCGCGGGACTGCTACGGTCGCAGGTTCGAATCCTGCCTCGGGCATGGGTGTGTGTGATGTCCTTAGGTTAGTTAGGTTTAAGTAGTTGTAAGTTCTAGGGGACTTATGACCTAAGATGTTGAGTCCCATAAAGCTCAGAGCCATTTGAACCATTTGAACCATAAGATGACGCCATTCCAAAGATTTTAAAGCATCAGCTGCTGTGTATCGCAGACCACCGTTTACCGCTTCCTGAGACCCTGAATAGCCTTCTCGAATTCCCATCTCAATATGTTTAGTCCACAGCCCCTCTTGTCACATTTTTATTTATTCTTCAATTTTGGTCGTGAATCGAATCCTTGCGTTTCAACTAATTCATCAACAAACTGTTTCATACCCGTTTCCTTCTCTTCTACACACGACTCCATCTTCCCATTTTTAATTATCATATCCGTTTTGCTATTTTTCGTTGGATTTTTGGTTGTAAGTTACTCAGCTGCTCTATGCTTTTCTTTCCATATATTTCATTTACCACTTCTTCAGTCTCTTCAAACTGAGTTTTTATTACGTCTCTTTAAAAGAGTTAGTTACTCTGAGTTCACTGATCAGATTTCTATACTGTATTTTTCCATGTGTAGAATAGTCATTATAACAGGTCCTGTTTTCATCTGTTTCATCTAGCATGAGATCAATAGAAGAATGACTGAAGAGGGAAAGAAGAAAGCCGGCCGCTGTAGCCGAGCGGTTCTCAGTAGTACCATGGTGCAGTGGCTAAGATACTAAATTGTTGAATGGAGGATTGTGAGTTCAAAACTCATCTGGACTGTACAATTTTCGGTCAGGGGGCTGCTCACCCTCTGTAATAAAAAACTGAGTAAAGGAATCAACGATCAACTTGAACGGATGTCTTGTGACGTCCACTCAGACCAAACGCAACGAACAATACCGATCAAAATGAGAAAAAAAAGCGGTTCTAGGCGCTTCAGTCCGGAACCGCTTTGCTGCTACGGCCGCAGGTTCGAATCCTGCCTCTGCCATGGATGTGTGTTACGGCCTTAGGTTAGTTAGGTTTAAGTAATTGTAAGTCTAGGGGACTGATGACCCAGATGTTACGTCCCATAGTGCTTAGAGCAACTTTTGAAAGAAGAAAAATAAGAGAAAATTTTCAGAATTATATTGTTAATCGTACCCCATCCTGCGCAGATTTTCTTAGGTTTTGTCTAATGTTGTATTCTGACATTCAGCAATCTTATGCTTGTACAGGGTGATTATAATTAAAGTTAAACCTTCAAACTACTGTAGAAATAACACCACTGGTTAGAATGGCGTCAAATTGCAAAGGAATATTTTCAGAGAAGGGGAAAAGTTACGGCAAAAGGAAAATAAATAGTTACCAAATTTTGCAATAGATCGCGCTGTGACCATCATAACGTAATAGTGGTCGACTACAAATGACAAATTAATCATACAATAATGCCTAAGGTGTACGTCTGACGTTACACAAACTGTACTGTTCAGTGTGCATGGATGTAGAAGTGTGATACTGTTAGTTACGTAAGCCCATCCACCACTCAAGGTCATATCACATCGAAAGCATCACTCGCATCGGTTTTTAATTGTCCTGAGGCCAAATACCGCATAAAAATCATCAATCAAAATCAGATCGGATTATTAATTTCCGTGTGACGCGCAAAACGTGTTCAGTATTCAGTCCACCGTTTTCTGCAGCAAATTGAATTAGAGAAACAGCATGTTCCACACCTGATCGAAGTGTTTCCGGGTCACGTTCAAAATGTGTTGCGCAATGCGTGCCTTCAATGCAGCTAAGTTTGCAATCGGAACGTTGAACACAACATCTTTCAAATGGTTTAAATGGCTCTGAGCACTATGGGAATTAACACCTGAGGTCATCAGTCCCCTAGACTTAGAACTACATAAACGTAACTTACCTAAGGACATCACACAGATCCATGCCCGAGACAGGATTCGAACCTGCGACCGCAGCAGCAGCGCGGTTCCGAACTGAAGCGCCTAGAACCGCTCGGTCACAGCGGCCGGCTGACATCTTTCAGATAGTTCCAGAGCCAGAAGTCACACGGATTAAGAATAGATGATCTGGACCACCAGGGTGTAGGGGAAAGGCTGCTGATAATTCTAGATTTCGGAAATGGCAGCTGCTTAACTGGGTTTTCAATGTTTAGAGGTGCGTTATCTTGCATAAAAATGATCCCATCGACACGTCCACGCTTTTGGAGAGCTGGAATGACGTGGTTGCGCAAAAGACACTCACAGCACATACAATAACGATACAGGTAACAGGATCGGAAGCACCTGTCTCTTCGAAAAAATATGGCCCTTTGATAGATGGTGCTGTAAACCCGCCCCACACAGTGACCTTTTCAGGATGAAGTGGTACTGGTTTATTTGCGTGCGGGTTTTCCGTTGCCCTTATTCGACAGTTCTATGTATTGACATATCCTGTCAGATGGAAGGGGTCTCCGTCTGTCCACAAAATATTCCACGGTCAATCATTACCCATTTCCATGCGAGCTAGAAATTCTAAAGCAAAGGTCTCTCTTGCTGGCAGGTCAACAGGAAGCAACTCGTGCACATAGTTAATTTTGAATGCACAGCAAAAAAGGAATGTTTCGTAGGATTTTACGCACTGTGCTCACGGGTATGACCAATGTTCGGGCAATTCTCCGTGCACTACAGGTCTGCACACCACCACTCGTCTCCTTCTGCAGTGCTGTGGCCACTGCTTCCACTGACGTCGATCCATTCTTTCCCTTCCTCTACCAGGTTGCAACCAAAAGAACCCATCTTTTCGAAATTCCGAATCATTTTCTCCAGACCCACGGCAGTCATCGGATCAACCCCTTTTTTCAAACCCTTCAGTGTTCGGAACTTCTGCAGAGCGACGTGTGCACAGTCATCATTCTTGTAATGCAGGTTTACAAGCAGAGAGCGATCCTGCATTGAGACAGTCTTGGCGAACGTCACAGCAAAAGGAGGAAAAGCCGTTTTTTTCATTATTGGGGGGGGGGGGGGGGGCTGGAAGTAGCCTAATATGCCACTCTGCAGCCTTCAGAAAAGTTAAAAACAAAATTAGGAGATACAATAAAAATAAAAACAGGTGATAAAACGGTGACTGATTAAACTGGAACCAGGCGAAAATTTGCGAAGAGAATACAAAACACGGCGACAGTCTGCTTTCTGTTCGCAGCAGTTTAAAAACGCACCTAGCGACAGTATGGTGTCCGTTCACAACACTGACAGGGGACCCACAAAGGAGAAGCCGTGGACCCAATGTGTTTATACCAACCTCAATGTGTCGTGCGCATGTGAAGTGTTTTCATTTACGTATTTGTCGCATACAGTGTCATCTATTGATCAGTTTTCACACTATTTTTTTCAATCTGTCATACATTTTCCCACTTCTCCGATGATATTCCGTTGAAATTTGACGTCATTCTAACCAGTGGTGTTATTTCTACAGCGTTTTGAAAGTTTAACTCTAATTAGAATCACCCTGTTTACGTGGTGTCTGTCCTGTAGGACATGTCCGTAAGAACGGACTGTGTTGAACGTGTAGCCACTATGAACGCGGGTCTCCTGCTTATTGCGCACACGCTCTCACCACGATGCCCTTTTATTTATTTATTTACTTATTCATTTACTATTCGTTGTTTTTTGTCGTAGGGGACGCCACATGACATCCTTTCAAGTTCGTTGTTGATCCCTTCACTCAGTTTTATTTTATTATGGGGAGCAGCCAGCTCCCTGACCAAACACGCTGAGCTACCGTGCCGGCTGCCCTCTGCACGCAGTGGTCACCATAACCGCATGGACTACCCTAGCACACCTCCCGTCTGAACTTCGAGCCGTGGCTGGCTCGCGTCATGCCTTTTTATTTATCATTGGTTGCAGGCAAGTGGTGTCTCATTTCTTCTTCTGTTACTGCCATAAAGTTGCTGTCTTCTCTCCGTGAGTGGCAGCAGCAGCCTCTATCGATACTAGTAATGCTGTACTATCTTTGGTGTGGCGGATATATTTTCCGCGTGTGCTGTGTGTGGCGGTCGGTCGGTCGGGGCAGAACAGCGAGGAAGTCTCCGTGGCGCCTCGCCGGGCCGGAGTCGCCGGCGGCGTGCACGGGCGGTTGGAATTGTGAGGCACTTCTTGTGAGGGTTATGAAGCTCGTCGCCCACCGATGCTGGGCACTAAAGTTGAGTGCTCACTTAACTTACTACCAAGCCTCAACTGCTATCACATCTCTTCGTTTGATCCTGGTTGTCGCCTATTGGGAGATTCCCACTAGCAACAACGTTTGTGCGTTGAAGTCGCCTAGAATTACAGCCGTCTTCCTGTGTGGTGTTTAACTTAATTCCATTCATTCCTTCAGTAATGAAGTGTACCAGCAGTATCTTCTGACTTGTGGCCGTTAACGTTCCGGTGACCCGCCCTGGTCGTTGACATAGTTTTGGCAGTGCATTTTGCTCGTAATGTTGATGCTGTCCAGCACGGCGTGTAATTCGACAGCAGAGTTGTTGGTAGTTTTGGGTCTTTATTCTGACTTGGCTGGTTTGGGAACCAGTATCCAGAACGTTTGCTATTGACATCTTGTTGTCGTTTTGCTGGTCGCTTGGAGCAGAACTGATCTTGGTGGTTGGTTCGTCGCCTGGGTTGCCTTGCGATTAAGAGGTTTTCGGTCTGGCTGCCTGTCTCACCTGAACTTGCGTTAGTGTTACCTTCCCGGCCGATCCTTGGAACCTTCTGAGCGCCGCTCCTTGTGTTTTCCATATTTATTTCCTTTTTAGTCTTAAGTACTCTGTGTGGCCTTCAGCCGAGTTTTAGCTTATTAAAATTGCAAAGCTTTTCTTCTTAGGCCTCAAGCCATAAAAAAAATTGTTTCTTGTTTGGTATGTGGCCTTCAGCCGAGTTTCAGCCTTTCAAAATTAAAATTGAAAATTCCTTGCGCCTAGGCCTTAAGCCGTAAATTGGTTTCAAGTTGGTATGTGGCCTTCAGTCGAGTTTTCAGCCTTTTCAAATCAAAAGTTGAAAATTTTTTTCTAGGCCTTAAGCCATAAGAAATATTTTCTAGTTTTTATGTGGCCTTCAGCCGAGTTTTCCAGCGTAAATTAAAATTTGGAAATTTCTTTGTCTGGGCTTTAAGCCGTGAGATTGTTTGGGTTTCGTATGTGACTTTCAGCCGGGAGTTATGTGAAGCATTTTAGGATAAAGTCTTTAGCCTATTTTAGTTATAACTTAGAAGCTCTTCCCTTTAGGCCTTAAGCCGTAAAATTGTTTTCTGCATGGTGGGTGGCCTTCAGCAGTGTTTTAATCTCTCTTCAACTAAAAATTGCCGGCCGCGGTGGTCTCGCGGTTCTAGGCGCGCAGTCCGGAACCGTGCGACTGCTACGGTCGCAGGTTCGAATCCTGCCTCGGGCATGGATGAGTGTGATGTCCTTAGGTTAGTTAGGTTTAAGTAGTTCTAAGTTCTAGGGGACTGATGACCACAGCAGTTGAGTCCCATAGTGCTCAGAGCCATTTGAATTTGAACTAAAAATTCAAAATCCTTGTCTTGCCCTTAAGTCATAAGATTGTTATTCTTCAGTATGAGGCCTTCAACCGAGTTTTACACGAAATATTTTAAGGCCTTCAGCCTTTTCTAATTGAAAACTCTTCTTCCTAGGCCTTAAGCCGTTAAATTCTTTTATTGACATGCGGCCTTCAGCCGAGTTTTCAGCCTGTTTAGATTAAAAATTGAAAATCTCGGCCTTAAGCTGTAACACTGTTCTGGATTAATGTGAGGCCTTCAGCCGAGTTTTATGAGAAAAATGTCGCTAAGGCTTTCAGCCTATTTGTATTGGAGATAAAAAAAATTTTTAAAGAATTAAAACCTCCAGAAGAACTCCTGTACCTCAATTCCTTGCTTAGGCCTTGTGCCTTGGATTTTCTATGTGCCCTTCAGCCGATCTGAATTAATTGGAAGGAGGTCTTTCGTTAAAACCTTGAGAGTTTTTGATTCTTGCTAGTGTGATCGTGTGTTTTAAGAAATAAAGCTTATATGTTGATTGCAACTGACAGCAACTTATTTGGCCCCTTGCCACAAATATAACCTCATCCGCTCTGTCCAGATAGCCCAGGGATTTCAAACTTATACCACACACTACTCATGTAGTGCCTCTGCTCATTAGCCTCAATACTTGCGGCATCGCGCCGTTTCCGTAAGAGTTCGAGATTCGTGTGCGTCCACACTGAAGGGATCAATGGCAGTCATCAACTTAATTGTACGTCTGGTGTCCGTTCAGCGCCTCTGCCTAGTAAGCAGGAAACCCGGGTTCGAATCCCGGTCGGACACAAATTTTCAGCTTGCCTCATTAATATAATCAATACAAACTGGCAGCTAATGTCTTTAATACGTCACTGTGTTGTGCGTATTTTTGGAAGCGAAAATTAATGGTCTATAGTGTAGGTCCTTATCAAAAAAATGGTTCAAATGGCTCTGAGCACTATGGGACTCAACTGCTGAGGTCATTAGTCCCCTAGAACTTAGAACTAGTTAAACCTAACTAACCTAAGGACATCACAAACATCCATGCCCGAGGCAGGATTCGAACCTGCGACCGTAGCGGTCTCGCGGTTCCAGACTGCAGCGCCTTTAACCGCACGGCCACTTCGGCCGGCGGTCCTTATCGTTTCGATGCCATTTCAAAATCTTTGCTTGACAACAACAAAATATGTCTGGTATCTTGATATCTATTTTTCCATGTTACAGTCTTAAATGATGGTTTTTAAATCAAGTGTTAGCAATCCATATATAAGGGGCGATCACCAAGTTTGCCTCTGAGGGTGTTGCTTCAGCGGGTATGAAACGTGGCGTGACTTCGACGTGTATACATAAGCACCGACAAGTAAACAAGGGAGGAGAGATATATTCGTGTCTTTCCGATGTGCGTGCGATAGATGCGGATGGATAAACTATTCCGACGTTGTTACCAAATTTGTCCGAACGGGACGAAAGTGCTGTTATTCTTTTCTTGGCTGTCTAAAAACAAAACAAAACACCAGTAGACGTCCAACGGATAATGATGAATGTGTATGGGGCAGCATGTCTGTCGAAGAGCACCGTTATGGAATGGTGCGTCATGGGGTGCTACTGTTTCGTAACGCACGTTCACAAGCCGCAAACGTCAGAACACAGAAGCTAAGCCAACTCAAGTGTAAGACACTTGAGCAGTATCTTCATAATCTTGATCTCTCCCAGTGCGATTATCACCAGTTCGGTCACTTGAAAAAGGCCTTGAAGGGTCGACAGTTCTTGTCGAACGAGGATCTGCAGCAGACAGTTACGGACTTTACGACGTAGTACGACGCGCTGTTTCGCCAAATGGGTCTCTCCAACCTGGAGCAGCGATGGTATGATTGCCACAATGCTCACGGCCATTATTCCTGAGTGGCATACTGATTCTGGACTGTACGACCTTTGAACGTAAACTTTTTGATCGCCCCTTATATTTAAGTATTCACAAAACGCTATCAGGTTTTCAGCCAATCTCTTCGTCTCACTGTCCAAATTCATGAATTATGTTCGCTTGCTTAGCTACGTGGTAACGTGCTCGCCTCCCATGCAAGTGGTTCCGGGTTCGATTCCCGGCCGGGTTGGAGATTTTCTCCGTTGGAGGACTGGATGTTGTGTTTTCTTCATCATGAATTATACACTCTGTGAAGACCAACAGGTTAAACTGCTCGCAATTAAAGTAGATTCAAACTAGTTTTGCCAGTTTCTACTAGAAGAAAGGTCAGGGACAGAAGGTTTAACGTGTCGTCGGCAAAAATGTCATCAAAGAAGCGCTAGCTTGTGTTAGGAAACGAATCAGAAAAAAATCTACTGTATCCTTTTCGAAGAATCCAACTACTTGTTTCAAGCTATGTAGGGAACGCATGGTAAACCTACATATGGATGACTTCAAGGGAGGTGAGTTCTAGTCCTCCCGAAGGTATTTGTGTGTGCTCAGTGATATTGTTCAGAGAGACATTCCTTCCAAGTGATATTAGGGAACTTGAATGAAGCTTTCAGAGACTGTACCTGAGTTAAGTTGAGGAATTTTCTCAAACAATGTTTGCACATCATTTACAGTAATTTAAAATCTGCTAATCGATTGAAATTTTGCTGGTATTGAAAGCAAGAGAATCAGTTCTCAGACTGAAAATAAGTGTTGTATTTTTGGTGTATTCCCCGCAAGGGAATTGTGTTGAAAAGATCATAGTCTTATAACTGACCTGGGCCTACAAAAAGCTCTCAGGCAGCAAAACCCAGAAGTAGGTTATTTTTTCTTCAAGACACATTCATAGGATTTTTCGACCTAGAAAAAGCGTTTGACAACGTAAAACAGTGCAACATATTCGAAATTCTGGGAAAAATAGAGATACTCTATAGGTAAAACCGGGTGATATAAAATACGTCTAAAAACGTATAGAGAACAATAAGAATCGAATACCAAGAACGAAGTGCTTATATTAAAAACTGTATAAGACAGTGCTGCCTCTTATGTTCAGTCTATACATCTAAGAAGTAATGATTGAAATAAAAGAAAGGTTTAAGAGTCGGATTAAATTCATGGTGAAAAAATATCAATGATAAGTTTCACTAATGACATTGGTATCTTCAGTGGAGCTGAATGAGAATTGCACGACCTGTTGAATGGCATGAACAGTGAAATGTGCACACGTTTTGGATTGAGAACAAATCCAACACAGACAAAGGCAATGATGAGTAGCATAAATGATATTAGTGATAAAATTAACAACGAAATTGCGGCCCACGAAGTAAACGAAGTGAAGAAATTCTGCTACATTGGAAGCTAAATAACATTGACGTACGAAGCAAGGAAGATACAAAAAACTGACTAGCATTTGCAGAGATGGCATTCCTATCAAAACAGTCTGCCAGTACCAAATATTAGCCTTCACTGGAGGAAGAAATTTCTGAGAATGTTTATTTGGTTCACAGCATCGTATGACGGTGAATCATGGAGTCTGGGTAACATGGAAAAAAAGAGAATTGAAGCGTCTGAAATGTGTTGCTATATAAGGATGTTGAAAATTAGGTGCATTGATGATGTTTTCCGAAGAAGCGGTGAGGAAAGGAACATATGAAGAACGTTGTCAAGATGGCGGGACATGATGTTAAGAGATATGTTATGAGATCAGGGATTAATCTCCACGATGCTAGAGGGAGGTATACAGGATGCCAACTGCAGGGAATAACAGAAATTGGAATGCATCCAACAAATAATTGAGACAGTAGCGTCAAGTGCTACTCTGAGCTAAAGAGGTTGGTGCAAAAGATAAATTCATGACGGGCTGCATCAAACCTGTCTTAAATCTGATGACCCGAAGAAAAGTGAGTAAGAGCTTTTCGACGATCATCAAGTTGAGGCGATGACCACCTCTGGGTGAAACGTAGTGACTCCTGCAAAACAGATAGACACTGTTTCCTTTTGGGTGTGAGTGCCGCAGCTACATAATTACTAAGTGTAAGGTGAAACAAATTTCACGAGCACACCTCAGCCACGCCACTCATTCGTGTTCAACTCAAATACTTCGTACCGTGACATATTCTGTACAAACCTTTAATGTGCGAACTGCATCCATGTGTGAAAACAAAGCCAACACGTAGGTAGCTTTGAAGGAAACGTTCTTCTCCCCAGTGACTAGAAACAGGTTTTGTAATCACATCCTGTTTTCCTATTTATACTCTGAAACCAATGTATGATAAAGCCAACAATTATCCTACGCCCCAGAGGTGACAAATATTTTTATAGAATGCCACGCTTCACAACACGACAGATAACACCATTCGCTTGTGATACCATCACACATCGGAACTGAAAATTGATGGATAGTCGGCATTGTATGCATTTTTAAATCGGCAGCAAGACCATGAATATGCTATTGTTTTTATGTTAATAAGGAAGTAAAATGAGCACTTATGTAACTGATATCACTGAAAGTTGATGCATAGCCGTTGCTACAGTCACGTGAAAATCTAATGAGAAATTTGCAACGGTATCTCTGTTTATCTAGATCCAATCTTTATGTCGACAAACTATACGAAGGTAAATTTACAATCGTCTGGGAGCATTATGAGATATTCGTCAAGTCGGGCAGTCCACATTCAGTCAAACAACGGCAAATGTTAGCGCTATACATGGTGATCTTTAAGAAAACCGCAATACTGCAGAAACGGATTTCTGACTGGAAACGGAGGAAAAAAAGTCCTCTGAACATGTTTCCAGAAATGCAACGTTGCCACGGTAGGTGACGCTGACGAATGAAAGCTCCTCTGACCATGTGCCTTATGTTCCCCGTGTGTTGCAGGTTGTGTGATTGACGCACCGTACTGTAAGCAGTCGAATGGTCCAATGTTCATTGGGGAAAAGGCTGAGATTACGTTTGTGTAAGGCCAAGCAGATGGAAACAGTCGAGACAGCACGGCTATATAAAAACAAAGATCTCCACGGACACCAACCACATAACACAATATTTAAAACCCTTTTCGGGCATTTGTACAATCATAGGTCCTTTCAGACAGACTAATGTGCAGGGAGGCGTTGAACTGTGCGTACACCAGATTTGAGGGATTGGGTTCTACAGAATATTTTGTCCTAGTACAAGCTCCTGACAAGTGGCCCGCCAACATGCTGTAAGCCAAAGTACAATTATGTGTATCCTGCATGACAACCGATACCATCCCTGTCACCTGAAACGAGTGCAAGAGTTATTAGCAGCGGATTTACCTCTACGGGAAGGATTTTGTCGATGGTTTTCGCACCAGACCATCCCAGTTATGGAATTCTGTCATCAATCCTCTTTACCGTCTAAGCAACCTTTACCGGAACCGGCATCATTAATCTTCATAGTCGCCATCTGTGGGCTATAGATGAGGCACGTAGTCAGAGGAACTTTCATTCGTACAGCGCCATCTACTGTGGCAAAGATGCATTTCTGGACACATGTTCATAGGAGCTTTTTCCTCCATTTCTAGTCAGGAATCCGTCCCTGTAGTTCGTCGGTTTTATTGATGTTCACCCTGTATGAGCTGCAGTGATATACCATAAACGATTCATTGATAGTACACGTTTTGCATCACAGTCTAACAGTAACACATAAGACTGTGAGTTAATGTAACTCCAAGAGATATTTCGAAATTATTTTCAGAATAAATTTCTTAATGGGAGGTTTACTTGGCTCAAAAAAGCATGTTCTTTGATAATTGTTTTCTCGGGATGTGTCATAGATATCAGTGTCAAATTTGGTCAAAATGTGTATTGATAATTCCTCTACAAACTGAAATTTTTCGACTGGAAATGTCGAAGAGCAAAGGCGGAAGTGCAGTCGGAACGAAACAAAATTTCGAAGTAGACTTCCACGCTCGGTATGTCACAAGGCAACCGGCTCGTCTGAAACCAAAATTGAGTTGACGTTAGCGAAGTACATAAGATTCTTTAGGAGTTATCGCTTAAGTAATTTGGACCATAGGAAACAAAATGGGGGCCATTTGAAAAAAGAATTGAGGTTTTTTTCATCGAGTTTTCGACTTCGTCGCCCAAGTAAAAATATTGCATTCTGGATTAAAGCGGCCGAAAACCGCTTGTCACCGGCCGTATGAGCGGCTCTGGAGCAGTGCAGGATAGCCCTGATCCAGCAGAACTCCCTCTACGAGGAAGAGGAAGGACTAGTTTATAGACCTGGAATTGCAGTTGATGTTGTTGTTGTTGTCGTCTTCAGTCCTGAGACTGGTTTGATGCAGCTCTCCACGCTACTCGATCCTGTGCAAGCTTCTTCATCTCGCAGTACCAACTGCAACCTACATCCTTCTGAATCTGCTTAGTGTATTCATCTCTTGGTCTCCCTCTACGATTTTTACCCTCCACGCTGCCCTCCAATGCTAAATTGTGATCCCTTGATGCCTCAAAACATGTCCTACCAACCGATCCCTTTTTCTAGTCAAGTTGTGCCACAAACTTCTCTTCTTCCCAATCCTATTCAATACCTCCTCATTAGTTACGTGATCTACCCACCGTATCTTCAGCATTCTTCTGTAGCACCACATTTCGAAAGCTTCTATTCTCTTCTTGTCCAAACTAGTTATCGTCCATGTTTCACTTCCATACATGGCTACACTCCATACAAATACTTTCAGAAACGACTTCCTGACACTTAAATCTATACTCGATGTTAACAAATTTCTCTTCTTCAGAAACGATTTCCTTGCCATTGCCAGTCTACATTTTATATCCTCTCTACTTCGACCATCATCAGTTGTTTTACTCCCTAAATAGCAAAACTCCTTTACTACTTTAAGTGTCTCATTTCCTAATCTAATTCCGTCGGCATCACCCGATTTAATTTGACTACATTCCATTATCCTCGTTTTGCTTTTGTTGATGTTCATCTTATATCCTCCTTTCAAGACACTGTCCATTCCGTTCAACTGCTCTTCCAAGTCCTTTCCTGTCTCTGACAGAATTACAATGTCATCGGCGAACCTCAAAGTTTTTACTTCTTCTCCATGAATTTTAATACCTACTCAAGTTTTACTGCTTGCTCAATATACAGATTGAATAACATTGGGGAGAGGCTACAACCCTGTCTCACTCCTTTCCCAACCACTGCTTCCCTTTCATGCCCCTCGACTCTTATAACTGCCATCTGGTTTCTGTACAAATTGTAAATAGCCTTTCGCTCCTGTATTTTACCCCTGCCACCTTCAGAATTTGAAAGAGAGTATTCCAGTTAACATTGTCAAAAGGTTTCTCTAAGTCTACAAATGCTAGAAACGTAGGGATCCCTTTCCTTAATCTATCTTGTAAGATAAGTCGTAGGGTCAGTACTGGCTCACGTGTTCCAACATTTCTACGGAATCCAAACTGATCTTCCCCGAGGTCCGCTTCTACCAGTTTTTCCATTCGTCTGTAAAGAATTCGCGTTAGTATTTTGCAGCTGTGACTTATTAAACTGATAGTTCAGTAATTTTCACATCTGTCAACACCTGCTTTCTTTGGGATTGGAATTATTATTTTCTTCTTGAAGTCTGAGGGTATTTCGCCTGTCTCATACATCTTGCTCACCAGATGGTAGAGTTTTGTCAGGACTGGCTCTCCCAAGGCCATCAGTAGTTCTAATGGAATGTTGTCTACTCCCGGGGCCTTGTTTCGACTCAGGTCTTTCAGTGCTCTGTCAAACTCTTCACGCAGTATCTTATCTCCCATTTCATCTTCATCTACATCCTCTTCCATTTCCATAATATTGTCCTCAAGTACATCGCCATTGTATAGACCCTCTATATATTCCTTCCACATTTCTGCGTTCCCTTCTTTGCTTAGAACTGGGTTGCCATCTGAGCTCTTGAAATTCATACAAGTGGTTCTCTTCTCTCCAACGGTCTCTTTAATTTTCCTGTAGGCAGTATCTATATTACCCCTAGTGAGACAAGCCTCTACATCCTTACATTTGTCCTCTAGCCAACCCTGCATAGCCATTTTGCACTTCCTGTCGATTTCATTTTTGAGACGTTTGTATTCCTTTTTGCCTGCTTCATTTACTGCATTTTTATATTTTCTCCTTTCATCAATTAAATTCAATATTTCTTCCGTTACCCAATAATTTCTATTAGCCCTCGTCTTTTTACCTACTTGATCCTCTGCTGCCTTCACTACTTCATCCCTCAGAGCTACCCATTCTTCTTCTACTGTATTTCTTTCCCCCATTCCTGTCAATTGTTCCCTTATGCTCTCCCTGAAACTCTCTACAACCTCTGGTTCTTTCAGTTTATCCGGGTCCCATCTCCTTAAATTCCCACCTTTTTGCAGTTTCTTCAGTTTCAATCTGCAGTTCATAACCAATAGATTGTGGTCAGAATCCACATCTGCCCCTGGAAATGTCTTACAATTTAAAACCTGATTCCTAAATCTCTGTCTTACCATTATATAGTCTATCTGAGATCTTTTAGTATCTCCAGGATTCTTCCAGGTATACAACGTTCTTTTATGATTTTTGAACCAAGTGTTAGCTATGATTAAGTTATGCTCTGTGAAAAATTCTACAAGGCGGCTTCCTCTTTCATTTCTTCCCCCCCCCAATCCATATTCACCTACTAAGTTTCCCTCTCTCCCTTTTCCTACTGACGAATTCCAGTCACCCATGACTGCCTATTGGCTTCTGTCTCGGGTTCTTCGGCCGACGTTCATCTAATGATTTTTCTGACGTTTCGCCAGCACGAGTGGCTGGCATTGTCAAAGATTCACCCTCCATTGCCGGTGGTGAACTGGAGCCGAGCTCGCGGGCGCAGGCTATATGTACCTGGCGCGCCAACGTCCGAGGGCTTCTCCGCGGTCATTTCCGGTGCGGTTCTCCTCTTGCTACCTGCGACGGTCGTTCGCTGCAGTACGGGGAGCCAGGATCCGTTGACCTTAAGGTCAACGGATCCTGGCTCCCCGTACTGCAGCGAACGACCGTCGCAGGTAGCAAGAGGAGAACCGCACCGGAAATGACCGCGGAGAAGCCCTCGGACGTTGGCGCGCCAGGTACATATAGCCTGCGCCCGCGAGCTCGGCTCCAGTTCACCACCGGCAATGGAGGGTGAATCTTTGACAATGCCAGCCACTCGTGCTGGCGAAACGTCAGAAAAATCATTAGATGAACGTCGGCCGAAGAACCCGAGACAGAAGCCAATAGGCAGTTTGTCAACAAGTGGCCACGAAAGCCTCAACAATTTTGCACCCATGACTATTAAATTTTCGTCTCCCTTCACTCCCTGAATAATTTCTTTTATATCGTCATACATTTCATCTATTTCCTCATGATCTGCAGAGCTAGGTGGCATATAAACTTGTACTACTGTAGTAGGCATGGGCTTTGTGTCTATCTTGGCCACAATAATGCGTTCACTATGCTGTTTGTAGTAGTTAACCCGCACTCCTATTTTTTTATTCATTATTAAACCTACTCCTGCATTACCCCTATTTGATTTTGTATTTATAACCCTGTAATCACCTGACCAAAAGTCTTGTTCCTCCTGCCACCGAACTTCACTAATTCCCACTATATCTAACTTTAACCTATCCATTTCCCTTTTTAAATTTTCTAACCTACCTGCCCGATTAAGGGATCTGACATTCCACGCTCCGATGCAGTTGATGGATCGGAATAAAAGTGGTATAACTCCTAGACAATTTAATTAGCTTCGTCCGAAACAAAGAATCATGCCAATAGGTTTAGTAGATTTGAAGTTACCTTAACGCGCGATAAAAAGTCATTTCGCGAAAAACGCGTTTGAAGTTTTGACTACATATAAATGCAACATTATGTAATGTACGTTCCATTTGCTATTCCAGGTCCATAATCTAGCCCTTCCTTTTCCTCATAGAGGGAGTTCTGCTCGATCAGGGCCATCCTGCACTACTCCAGAGCCGCTCGTACGGCCGGTGACAAGCGGTTTTCGGCCGCTTGAGTCCAGAATGCAAATGCTTGGGGGCTAACTTCCAAACACACGGATTCAGACTTTCATTTGAAATTTGTGTTTCCTCCTAAGCACCGGTACAATAACTCGTTCTCCGAAGGAAATAAAACTGATGCGTGAAAAAGGCCGATTTCAGGCAGGTGTTCAACCGCGAATAACAAACATTTCCGTTCCGTGTTCGGAAAAGCCGTTTCAGGGGTGGATTCTAAACACTTTTATGGATCCAAAAACGGAATCTAAAAAAATCGATTTTTTTAACTACAAGATAGTAAACGTCCCCTTCAGGCATTGCAGTTGGTATCGCGTACAATTTCCATTTTACTTCATGTGTGTATGTGGTCAGTGGCCAAACATATGTGGTTTGGCAGTAAATGATGATGTCGGTCCATATACTGTAATGTTTACACAGTTGATTGTGTTGAAACTGAGAGAAGGCCAATAGGACATCTATGTTTATATCCCCACTCAACCGAAGTATCATTATTCTCTCTCATCACAAAATACGGAGAAGAGACCGGGAATTTAGTACACGATGCTCTTCAAGAATTTAGTAGCCATATAAAACCACACTCTCCTTCCTATCGTCTTGCCAGAGAATTTTTTTCCATAAAAATTATGACCATGCCAGGGATTAAAATTCCCTACTTCTCGGTGTCATTGTAATTCTAAGGATTTCGTCAAGCGAAGCCGGATGCATTGGAAGATTAAATGCGTATCATGAATGAAAAGCAAGATGTTCTGCCCCTGGAATAAGTGGCAGGAACTGAACTTTCCATCTTCAAATACAAGGGCAAGCCCGTTTGCGCGTGTTCGCACAGTTGGGACGAGGTTCTGCCCTTCTCACTCTGGCACGTGTGTACCCCAAGGTTTTAGCTGCCTATTTAACTTTGAGGCCAGCGGGTGCTCTGTGCCGGAATTTGTCGGCCACGCGTACAGTTGCCAACACCCGACACGTGTCCCCATCCCATACAGAACTGACTGCGACTGGTTTCACCCTCCTTCCCCCCCCCCCCCCCGGCCCCTGCGTATCGTGAATGAAAAGCAAGATGTTCTGCCCCTGGAATAAGTGGCAGGAACTGAACTTTCCACCTTCAAATACAAGGGCAAGCCCGTTTGCGCGTGTTCGCACAGTTGGGACGAGGTTCTGCCCTTCTCACTCTGGCACGTGTGTACCCCAAGGTTTTAGCTGCCTATTTAACTTTGAGGCCAGCGGGTGCTCTGTGCCGGAATTTGTCGGCCACGCGTACAGTTGCCAACACCCGACACGTGTCCCCATCCCATACAGAACTGACTGCGACTGGTTTCACCCTCCTTCCCCCCCCCCCCCCCCGCCCCTTCGAGTATCTGATGCGTTGTCTAGAAGCACCTGCATTACCCATAACATGCATTCGCAACACATGCTGACCTTCACCAGGAACCGGTAGTCCGGAAAATTACTGATTCACTTATACCTACATAGAGTGTCTTCTATCTTGGTGTACACAGAAGACATAGAGATTTTAAGAAGTAAATTTATTATTTAAAACAACAGTCGAGACCGCAATAACATTTGTTCATTACGATAGGTTTCGGCTCATGTTAAAGCCATCCTCAGATTTTTTGAGCCCTTTATGGACGGTGCTAGCGGCACCTCGGGTTTTGCACATGATACCACGATCGTGCACGCACGTACTCCAGGGCCAGTGTACGAACGTGGTATCATGTGCAAAACCGAGGTGCCGCTAACGCCAGCCATTGGGGGCTCAAAAAGTCTGAGAATGGCGTTAACATAAGCCGAAGCCGGTCGTAATAAACGAATGCTATTGTGATCTCTAGCGTTACTTCAACACCGAGGGAGGTGGCGCAGTGGTTAGCACACTGGACTCTCACTCGGGAGGACAACGGTTCAAACCCGTCTCCGGCCATTCTGATTTAGGTTCTCCGTGATTTCCCTAAATCTCTTCAGGCAAATGTCGGGCTAGTTCCTTTGAAAGAGCGCCCATCCTTTCCTCATCCGAGCTTGTGCTCCGTCTCTAATCACCTCATCGTCGACGGAACGTTAAACACTAATCTCCCCCTGTTTTTGTGTTTTAACTGTAGTTAGCCCCAGATCGCTGCACTACACGAACAATGTTGTTTACATTTATGTAAAATCATTAGTTCCGACAATTTTATATCTAAGTGCTACAATAACAACAAAGTAAAGCGCAATACACCCATGAAAACTGGGCAGGACTTGAAGAACCTTTTAAGTTTAATAATATTTTCATATCATTATACAAAAAAATTGAGATAAATCATTCCTTTCTGAAAATTAACAAGACCATAAAATAAGCGAAGGGTGCCCGGAATTAAGGTTCCAGTTTCAAAACGCTATAGAAAGAGAAACACTGCTCAGAAACATCATAGAAAAAAAATAGATGGCGCTGTAAGCATCTTAATGCAAATGGGGTCGACTAAAAATGTCAGATGAATCGCAATACTACGGCTGTTGAGTTATCCATTACACCAACCGTGCCGTTGAATGTGCATGACTGCACAGGTTCGCAGTCAACAGATGTGACTCTGTTACGTAAGCCCAACCACCACGGCAAGGTCGTATCATATCGGATGAGGAACGTCGGTTCTTAATTGTCCTGAGACCAACAATAGCATAAAAAGCAAAATGACATCGCTTTTTAATTTATCTGGAGCCAAAAACCGCATAATAAGCAAAATGATATCGTGACTGCTTGGTGTTCCGAGGCTTTGAGATATTTTTTAAGGGACATCTTCTATACACCGTGAGCTGCACTATTTTATTTGTCGAAACTGGTTTCCGGGTTTACAACCCATCATCAGTGGCATATTGTGCAGTTATAAACAATGATGTGCTTGTCAGTTAATACGTAGTACACAGTTTGTCATACATGTTACTGGTTTCAAATTTTAGGCAGTGATTATACTTGATCATATTTGACGTAACTGTCGTACAGAGTAAACGTGTTTACTCTATATGACAGTTATGTCAAATATTATCAAGAATTGTCACTGCCTAAAATCTGATAGAAGTAAAGTACATGACAAACAGTACACTCTGTTACAGAACATGTTGCAGATCCTGTCGTATTAACTTATAAGTATTTCATTGCTATAGAAGTACACAATATGCCACTGATAATCGGTTATGAACCAAAAAACCGATTTTGGCGAATAAAGTGTTTCTAGTTTAGCTCTTGATGTATAGAAGATGTCTTTTAATAAAACTACATCGGTTTTTAACTGTCGTGAGACTGGCGCAAGACATCATCAATACGCTATCCACCGTTTTCTGCCACAAGTTGAAATCGAGAAATAGCATGTTCCACAAAATGCTGGAACGTCTCGAGGGTCACACTCAGAACGAGTTGCGCAATGCGTGATTCAGTTCAGCTACATTTGTCATTGGAGCACTCAAAGCGACATCTTCCAGATAGCCCCACAGAAAGAAGTCACACGGATTAATATTAGGCGATGTGGAAAGCCAGGCTCTAGGGAAATGACCGCTGATAATTCAAGCATTTCCGAAACGCCTCTGCAGAAGCCGCTTTGGTGGCTATGCAAGGTGCAGAGGAGCGCCATCTGGGATTAAGGTGATCCTACCCGCACATGCACGCTGTTGAAGGGTTGATGTGACGTTGAAACACAAAAGACTCTCCTAGCTTTTACCAGTGACGGTGCAGGTAACAGGACCCGCAGGACTTACCTCCTTCAAAAAAATACGACCCTACGATAAACGATGCGGTCAACCCGCATCACACTGTCACCTTTGCAGAATGAAGTGGTACTGGTTGATATGTGTGCGGACTTTCCGTTGCCTATATTCTCCAACTCTGCGTATTGACATCTCCTTGGAGATGGAAATGGGCTTCGTCTGCCCACAGAATGTTCCATGACCGTTCTTTGCCTACTTCCATGCAAGCAAGAAATTCCAGAGGGGAAGTTTGTCTTGCTGGCAGGTCAGCAGGAAGCAGCTCCTGAACATGAGTGATTTTGTATGGATAGCAGTGCAGGATGTTTCGTAGGATACTATGCACCGTCCTCGCAGGCGTGTCCATCGCTTGGGAAGTTTCCCGTGTGCTGCATATATGCACACCACTGCTCGACTCCTCTTGCAATGCTGTGGCCGCATCTTTGACAGACGTCGGATCAACTGATTTCCTCCCTCTGCCATACTGCATTTTAAAACAACCTGTCTTTTCGAATTTTGTAGTCATTTTTCCCAGATCATTAGCAGACATCGAAGCAAGGCCTTTTTTCATTCACTTGGGTGTCGGGAACTTCTGCAGGGCTATTAGCGCAGTCATAGTTCTTTTAAAAGAGCCTTAAGCCAAGTTTACATGACGACGCTTGGTTGTAGATAACTGCCCTACCGGCCACTGAGATATGAAGTGGGGAACAGAGAATAATGTTCGCTTTTTGGATATATACGCATGGCATAGATGTTTGTGGGATTTCAGTGATGCTGATTACAAAAATAAGCAACATGTTGCTGCAGTTGAGACCGTCATGTGCAATCATAACATAGATGGTGTGACAATATCTGAGCTGCAGGGCAAAATTTATTGAGTTAGGAGCACGTATACAACTGAATTAAGAAAAGTAGAAGAAAGTGTAATTCTAGCTGTGGAATGCTCTCGTCTTCAAGACTAAAATCCCATCGTTCGAGTTGGCCAACTATTTTTAAGGAATATTGTTGACAGGAGGGAAGACTATATAAACTCAGGAAGCTGCATTCTTTATTCAATATACATATATTTAAAACGTCGCTGCAGTGCTCCCCATTCGCATATGGTAGAATTTTGAAGTGTGGTCACTGTACAGATCTATCTTCAGGGAGTAGTTTGCAAACCATTCTCTTCTTAATGCAGTCTGCTTCGAATATTTATTGTTGCTAATGTTAATAATTATTACTGTTAATGTCAATATTATTGGTGTTAATGAAATAGCATTATCACCAACTAAAACCATATCTTGTAGCATGCCGAGTGTTATCGATTGTAATGCACGCAATGTACGTAATTTCAGTTATGGCGACAGTGCTTCACGCATTACAGTACCTTTATTCCTTATCGGATAATTAGCTCTATTTAGAAGAAACGTGAACAGTTCTGGTGACGTTCTAAGATAATTAAAAGAACTTTTCGGATCTTCCGTTACAAATTATTTCACCAAGGATGCTGAGCAATGGAGCTGACGTCTTTTCTTCATCCAGTCACGAATCGAAACGCTTTTCTTATATTTTTTTAAATAATGCAGCGATTCCACGCAACAAGCTTTAAATACATCACAACCCGTGCGACGTGCACCTGCCATAACTTTCATTTCAGTCACAACTCAGGGACCCACAAAACGATGAAACTGAACTGTATACTGGTGTCACAGTGTCTACAGTTATATATGAAACCACTTGCGTGCAACTCATTCCACGCAAGGAGTGGCGCAACCCAGTGTCGTCGTGTAATCTAGGCTTTACAACCAGCACGCGATCATTGATGGGGCGTCTCGAACGCAAACAGAGGAACAGCTGTGTGCCACGCTTCTATTGGTGTGCATAGTGTGACGCTTACAGCGCTATCTATTGGCCAAGTTTTCGTTAACTTTTTGTTCCATGACGTGTCCCCAAGTTTCAGTAATGTGACGGCATTCTGAGCAGCGGTTCTGTTTCTACAGCGGTTTGATACTGGAACATTAATTATCGACACCTTCTATTAGTAATTATCTGCTTCATTTTTCTGCTCTTTTTCTCTGCCTCGTGATGACTGGGTGTTGTGTGATGTCCTTAGGTTAGTTAGGTTTAAGTAGTTCTATGTTCTAGGGGACTGATGACCATAGCTGTTAAGTCCCATAGTGCTCAGAGCCATTTGAACCAAGCCATTTTTTCTGCTGTTTCATAAAAATATTTTCAAATAATGTAACAGTGTGTCGTAGGGAATATGAAGCTAGACACTCCCGCAAAGCTCGAGCACAATACGCCAGGACCACGCGAACAAAGAACACTGGTTCTATTCATTCTGAATCGTTTGTAATCGTGCCCTATCAAACTACCCTCAAACTCGGCAACCACACTGGTTTATGTCACACTGTCATTTGTGTTGCAGTGTAGCAGCGCCTCTGATTTCCATGTAAGGCGCATTAGTCTTTTTACTTTGTCAGATATTAAAGTACATTCTGATATAATTACAGACAAGATAGAAGAACAGTTATGACTAGAATCAAATAAAAAATCTGTGGTCAAAGCTACTACTCGGTATGCCAGGCGTGAACTTCTTTTCCTATGGCCTCAGTTCCCGGTTTTGAGATCCCCTACAATGGCCATTTGGTCTCTGTGCAGCTTGCCTTTCAGCAGCATAATTTTGTACTGAAACTGGTTAATAATACACTCTCATCCTGTTCTGAAGATCACAATACACTGGGTTAGTAAACAACACCACCCAATAAAATTCCACATGTGGAAATATTTTTACGTCTATATTTATAATTAAATACTATTAATACTAAATTCATATATTTATTAATACAAAAAATTTGTAAAAACCGTGTCTGTACTCAAGTGATATTGTTTCGTAACTTCCGTGCATATTTTGTATTTGTGTAATTGGTTATATTTTCGTTTATTATTATTATTATTATTATTTATGAATTCTCCCAATAACGGAAGACATTAAGCAAATGACATTAAGCAAATGACAATCAACTTTTTTTCTGGTTCTTCTTGTTGCTCCAATAGATCTTCATTCTTTTTGAGAAGGCTTGCTTTCGCTCTTCTGACCACTTCGGTCTGTACTGTTTTTGTTTTGGTTGCTCTGGTAAAACTTTCCACTTCTCTACTTTGTGCTTAAAAGTATCTCTGTCTGAAATATCGGTTGCTGTTATATCCGCGTTGGTGAGGTCTTTTCTAACTTCGATCATCCAAGGTGTTGAAGCTTTAAGTGAGGTTACGTAATTTATTAGCTTTCTGGTCAAACGGTTTTCTGGTAATCTGCTAAGATGACCAAAGAATTTCAGTCGCCTTTTCTTAAAATCAATTTCTATGTTTGAAAACTTTTCTGTTGTTTTGATTGTTTGCAGTCTGTAGCCATCTTTAGTCTGTCTCGCTCCTAAAATTTTCCTAATGATTTTTCTCTCTTCTTTTTTGATGTCTTCGAGTTCTCGCTTTCTGTTCAGTACTAGTGTTTCACTTGCATAGAGGACTGTTGGTTTTATGACGGTATTGTAATGCCGAATTTTAGTTTGTCTTGACAAGGATTTCTTGTTGTAGAGGTTGTGGACTAACCAGAATGCTTTTTTGACTTTTTGTAAACGATTTTGCTGTGATACTATTTCTTGGCCTGTTGGTTCAATGTATTCTCCGAGGTACTTAAAATACGGGATTCTATTGATTTTGCCATATTTTGTTTTTAAGCTTGCAATTTCTACTTTTGAACATAGGAATTCAGTTTTTTCAAATGAGATTTGTAGCCCAACTTTCTCAGCACATTCTTTGAGTGTGTCAATCTGTTTAATGGCGGTCTGCTCATCCTCCGCTAGTATTGCTAGATCATCTGCAAAAGCGAGGTATGGAATGTAAAGATTGTTTTTGGAAAAGCCAAGTGAAATTGGTTTCCAACACTCATTTTTCCGTAGTTGTTTCTCCCATTCCTCCATAACTTTGTCAAGAACGATGTTGAACAAAAGAGGAGAGAGTCCATCGCCTTGTCTCACACCTGTCTGAATGCCGAAGGGCTCCGAAATTTCTCCCATGAATTTTATTTTAGACTTCGTGTCAGTTAGTGTTTGTTTTATTAGTTCTCGTGTCTTGTAATCTAATCCCCTTTCTTCTAAAATTTGAAATAATGAGGGTCTATCTATTGAATCGTATGCTTTCTTAAAGTCTACAAATGTGCATACTAATGGCTTTTGTCTGAGAGCTCGCATTTTGACTATGGTTTTGAGGTTAAAAATTTGTTCTGGGCATGACCTGTTTGTTCTAAATCCTGCTTGGTATTCAGATAATTTTGATTCTAGTTGTTCTTGTGTTCTCTTCAGGAGACAGGCTGACAAAATTTTATAGGTGACTGGTAAAAGCGAGATCCCTCTATAGTTGTTCACATCTGATTTGTCACCCTTTTTGTGTAGTGGGTGAATTAGTGCGATCTTCCAGTCATCTGGGATTTTTTCGGTTTGCCAAATATTTTGGATAATGTGTGTGATTTCTCTGAGTGAATTTGGACCTAAATTTTTCAGGAGTTCAGCTACAATTCCATCTTCACCTGATGCTTTGTTATTTTTAAGCTTCTGGATATGTGAATAAATTTCTTCTTTTGTTGGTGGTGCTGAGTTTTCTGATACGGTTTCTGGTTGTATTTTCGGAAACCTCTCCTTAGGTTCTGGACAGTTTAAAAGCTTTGAAAAATATTTCGCTAGTTCTTCACAATTTTCCTTATTTGTTAAGGCCAGTTTACCATTTGATTTTCGGAAGCAGAGGTTCTGTGGACAGTACCCTTTAATGTGGTTTGCAAAGGTTTTATAGAAATCGTGTGTGTTGTAATTTTTAAAGTTGTCTTCTATCGATTTTAGTTGGTCATTTACATATTTCCGTTTGTTTTGCCGTAAAATCTTGGATGCTTGTTTGCGGACTTCAAGGAATTTCTTGTGGGTTTCTTCTGATTTGTTGCAATTGTAATTTTGAAACGCTTTTTTTCTCTCTTCTAGAGCGTCTTCACATTCCTGGTTCCACCATGGGTGTTTTGGTTTTTTACGTAGTGGGATTAGTTCTTTCGCTGTTTTGAGGATTTTAGTTCGAAATTTTGGCCACTCTTCTGCAGGTTGGTCTTCCCATTCTTCTGTGATCCTCGAATCTTTAATTCTGTGTAGGTCGAACTTCGGGATCACGGGTGTTCTCCTGTTACATTTCCTTTTAGGTGTGAATTTAATTTTAATTCTAGTTAAGTAATGGTCTGAATCAACATTTGCGCCTCTGCGCACTTGTACATCATGAATTTCTTTTTGGTACTCATATGATATTGCAATGTGGTCAATCTGGAATTCTCCTAGATGATGGATGGGTGATCGCCATGTTTTTTGTTTTTTGGGTTTTTTTCGTAATGAGGTTGACATAATTTTGAGATTGTTTTGTTGGCATAACTCCACAAATCGTACACCATTTTTATTTGTAAATTTGTGTGCGGGGTAGTCCCCTACTGTCTTCTTATATTTGCGGTCCTTGCCAATTTGTGCATTGAAGTCACCAAGCAAAATTTTCACATCCTCTGTTGGAATTTTTGACATCTCTGTTTCGAGTTCTTCCCAAAATCTTTCCGTTTTTTCGGGCTCTTTTTTGTTGTCCCCATTTGTTGGTGCATGTACATTGATGAAAGTGTAGTTTTTGTTTGCATGTTTAATTCTCATTGTCATAAGACGATTGTTGATGGGTTTTACATCCTTTACTGAATCTAGAACTTTTTTGTCCACAATAAAGGCCATGCCAAATAGTGCTGCTCCTTTACAAATTGTCTTGTTCGTTCCACTTTTGAAAATTCTGTAATTATTATAGTCTACTGTTTCTGAGTCCCTGAAGCGTGTTTCTTGTACGGCGAGGATTTGGATTTTCTGTTTAGTTAATTCTGTCGTGAGGTTGTGCAATTTTCCTGTTTGAATGAGCGTCTGAATGTTAAAGGTGCCAATGTAAGTATGTGTTTTCTGCGGTAGTTTACCAGAGCACTCCGACTTGCTCTCTCGTATAAGTCCAAGCTCCCCAGAATCCGAATGCTTGGTTGCCACTTTGCAGTGGGTGGATTGTCCACCTGGGGTAATTTTGTCTTTACTTGTACGAGTCATGTTTGCTTGTTATTTATTTTCTAGCTTTCGCTAGTGGTTTAGAACCAGGGATTGTAAGTTCCTGGAGCATGTTTGCAGCCGCACCTCCTGGTGGACAGACGCTGACCATACTGCCGCTTGTTCCAAGTCAGACGCAGCACGGGTTTTGGTTGTCATTTGGTCCGCGGGTGGTATTTTATTTCCCACCTACCCGGCATATCTGCCGAGCATTCCCCTATCCGCCACCTGGGGACGCGCCCGATGGGGGTTGGCAATCCCCTCACGGGTATTTTCGTTTATTATTGTTATTATTATTATTTATGATTATTGAAACGTATGTACACAATAAATAGAAAAAAATTGTTGTAAAAGAGATTTTTCTGTTAAAATATTTAATTTTAAACTACTAGAATGATTTTGCATTGTAACTAATTTGAGAAAGTTTTGGCAGCAGTTATAGTATTTTGTCGAGTATGATGATTTAGTGTGTTTCTATTATGGACCTCGTGCTGTTATGATATGACAAGCAAAGAAGGTTATTTATAAAATGTTGAATATGGAAGCAAGTAGACTGTGACAAATTTTTTGTTAGGGTGAGTTAATGTTTATCTAACACTGGTTTCAAATTTGCGACTAGGAACATCATCCCTTCAGATAAAACTGTGTCAACAACGAGAACAACTAGTAATGGACAAAGAATAGGAGGTAAGTAGAAAACGTTGTAATAATTCGAACTGAAATTCACAGAAATTAATAACTTTAATTTTTATTTGTACTCAAGGTGTTAAGAAAAATGAACAAAACCAGACCACAGTTGAACTTAGTGACGTTTCCCAGGCATTATTATTTCATTTATTTCTGGTAACGGAAATAAGCGATAGGTTAGAATTATCAGAACTTTTATTTCGTGTCCTAACTCATAGCCATTTATGAGTCCACACAATTTCTGCTGTTTGTCAGTTTTGTCCCATACTGCGTAATTCACACAGACTTGTTCTTGTAACGCTTCATTTAGAGTTGCTTCTCAGGTATTGTACACGGTCGTTATAATTAAACCTTCGCTACTTGATCCAGTGTAGATGGAGAACTATTTACTGTATGGGCACCCAACTTCATAGGAATGATGTTCAGTGTGTGCACTTTAGGATTTGCGTTGTTAGTTGTGTTTGTGTCATGGCTTGCCATTAGGCGCCGGTACTGATACGGTGGCGTAGGGTTGAAACACAAGCATCAGTGTGTATTATGGTTGCAGAGTCAACATGGGTCTGAACAAGAGAGCAGGGGCTTAACCGAAAAGTTGTTTTATCAAAATAACAGAAGTATTGCTGCTGCTCTTCGCGCAGTAAAGAATTGGTTCATTGTTCTTTGAGGAACTTCGACCCTCAATGACATGCAACGTGAACTGCACACGTTACTGTGATCTGCTTCGTCAACATGAGATCCTGCTCTATGGGAAAGAGATGTTTTGAGCTCAACTTTTTTTATGCACTATGGACCTCCACTTCACGTTGTTTGTGATGCTACTCGCTTAATCCGTAATACATTTCGAAAAAACCTAATATTGGCCGATCGTTCCAAACCGTGTGGCCAATAAGATCACCAGATTTCAACTCTTGTGATATCTGGCCGTGGAGTTACCTGAAGGACAGGTTTTATGAAGGGGACACTAACACACGCTGTAGGTTGAAGACGAATATAGCACGGGAAGTAGCCAATATCCCACCTGAGCTGTTTCGAGCACCAGTAGTGCAATATCTAGAGGGTTCCAGGCTGTCGTGCATGCAGATGATCGTCACATTGAGCAACATTTGAAACCTGGAACGAAAAAATGGTAAGCAAGTAACAAATATTATCCTCTCAAGTGAAAATTACTATTTTTTTCTTTCAATGATTTATTCCTTATTTCCGTATGACCTCATAAATGTTTCTAGGAACTTTCTTAGTCCTATGATTACTCGTTTTTCATGGGGGCTCTCTCTCAAGTAGCGAAAGCTTAATTAGAATCACACTGTATTTCAATACCGGTACGAAACTTATTTTCAGCTTCGCAATTAGAACACTTGTTAATGAAACATATTTACCCACATCGATCCGTTACCACTTTCTTCTAACAGTTACTGAACATTTTCTAACGTATTCCAATCGCCAATTACTATTTGTTGCTGTGTTTTAAGCATAGTCCAATTGAGGAATGTTTTTCACCAAACAGGTTTCGCTTTCATTTATAAATCGTCTTATGTGGTTTTTCCGAAAATATGGATACACAGTGTTTCTCTGAGTTATAGTACTTACAGATTACCAACAATATTTCCTTACAAAATTGGTGTGCAATATAATTATAGTGTTTTTGCCTCTTGTTTTCATATTCAACGCACCTGTAATTTTTTCCTTCGTTGTTAATCATGGCTGAGGTCGAAAAAAACTTGGTTGCATATTCAGTTTCTGCCACTTTTCTCCGCGCGACCGCTACGGTCGCAGGTTCGAATCCTGCCTCTGGCATGGATGTTTGTGATGTCCTTCGGTTAGTTAGGTTTAAGTAATTCTAAGTTCTAGGGGACTGATGACCTCAGAAGTCAAGTGCCATAGTGCTCAGAGCCATTTGAACCCTTACAAGCGTTTCACACTGTTTATGAGACCCTATATAACGCCCTATATAATCTTTTATAATTTAGATTTAAAATTATTTTACTCTTCTTGAAGTATACATCTCGTTGTTAATGAGACATGTTACAACTTGGTGCGAGACCAAAAAGTTAATTCAGACGCATGACTGTTACGGCTAGTGTTAATAGATTTCACCTTCGTAGTTCAATGAATCAATATCAGTCGGAATCTTGTCCAGTATTGCGTCATCGAGTCGAGTGTTAAAGTTTTAGCTTGCGTCTGACTCCTTTCAAACCCACGAGCAGCTCGGGTTACTCAATCAAAGCTGCCTCCTCTCTCTGAATCTGTTTTTGGTCGTTCTCGTTCCCCTACATTACTGAAGGACTGAACGCGGGGTGACCAACGCTGCAATCGAACATGTTCTGGTGGTTCAATGGAAGTTTCATTAAGCTTTTAACTCCTCTATATTTTTTGAGAATAGTTTAGATAAGTTTAGGCAAGAAGAGAATAGAAACTTTCGAAATATGGTGCTACAGAAGAATGCTGAAGATTATTATCGGTCTATCACGAGGAGGTACATAATAGAACTGGGGAGAATAGGAATTTGTGGCACAACTTGACTAGAAGACGGGATCAGTTGATAGGACACGTTCTGAGGCATCAAGGGATCACCAATTAAGTATTGGAGAGAAGCGTAGAGGGCAAAAATCGCAGAGGGAAACCAAGGGATGAATACACTAAGCAGATTCAGAAGGATGTAGGTTGCGTTGGTTACTCTGAGATGAAGAAGCTTTCACAGAATAAAGTAGCATGGAGAGCTGCATCAAAACAGTCTCTGGACTGGGGACCACAATAACAATATATTCTTTTATGTATTCAGGGGAGCTTAACGAAAACTTTGTCGTTCTTCTAGCTCCTCCCCATCATTTCCTAACCAGAGCTACTTAAGGTCAACTTTACCTTTCACATCCTCCTGTTACTGGTGTTTTTCCATTTCTCAGCATACTCGATGGATCAGCTGAAGAACAAACTTGTCGGAACGTCTCCTGATTAGCCTTGGGTGACTCGACCGAAGCTTAAATTGATGCTGAATTTCACCATTTTCTGACACCATCGGGGCGCTCGGTCATAACTTTTACACCTACGCTTCTCAAAACACCTTAAGGTGTGTGGCGGGGGATTCCTTATGTTCCACTGTCCTTTCCCCCCTTTCCTGTTGCAGTCGCGGATGGTTCGAAGAACGAATGATTCATGATAAACCTCTGTGTGGACTCTAGTCGCCTAAATTTTACCGTTGTGACTTTATTGCGAGAGACGCAGGGGGAAGTAGTGTACTTGTTGGCTGTTCTAGGAACGTACGTTCTTGAAACGGTAACAGTAAACCAGACCGTGATGCAGAACGGCTATCCTACAGCGTCTGCCACTGGAGTCGACTGAGTACCTCCGTGACGCTTTCGTGCTTATTAAAAGAACTTGTAGCGAAACGCGCTGCTCTTCTTTGGATATTGTCTATTCCTCTATCAAACCTGTCTTGCACATACCCCATAGCGACGAGTAGTATTCAACTGTTGGTTGTACGAGGGTTTTGTAAGCTACTACCTTTATGGTTGGATTATATTTCTTGAGGATTCTACCAACGAATTCCAGTCTGGCATCAGTCTTTCCTGCAATTAGTTTAATGCAGCCGTTCCCTTTTAAATCGCTCCGTGCGCTTACTCCGAAATATTTTGTAGACGTGAATGCTTCTAGTGATTATACTCAAGTCATTCTGTCCCGCTCTGCGGCAGGTTTTCGATTATGGCGAGCTGTTTGTGATCTTCGGCTGCAAGAAGTGGCATCTCCTGTTTGGGGAAGCTGTGCAAGGAGGCTGGAGCGGCTATGTATGCTGTGGCCCCCACTTGTGTGATGGTAACTGTCTTGACGTTAGATATCAGAAGGGAATGGTGCACTGCCAATTTGTTGGGTGTTGTATACTGGGAAAGGGCAAACCCTGGTGGCTGCTGTGCCAAACTGACTAAAAATTTTATATCACAGATTAAAAAACTTATAACAAGCAGCTAGTCTAAGTAATTACTTTCAGCATTTATGTTGAAGAATTTGTGGTTGTTCATTAATTGAATGGTATGTGTGGCTCACCAGTCAGCAGGCTGAATAACCATCTTTGCAGCATGGACCACTGATAGACGTGCGGGAACAGAGTCACTGAGGTTCTGGAAGGTACCGCCAGGGATATGAAGCCATGCCGACTCCACTACCGTGACCACCTGCATTAGATTTCTCGGTTGAGGATCCATGGCGCGAACAGCTCGATCGAAATGGTCCCCTAGATTCTCTAGATTCTCTACTCGGTTTAAATACAGGAAAAAAAAATGGCTCTGAGCACCATGGGACTTAAAATCTGAGGTCATCACCCCCTAGAACTTAAAACTACTTAAACCTAACTAACCTAAGGACATTACACAAATCCATGCCCGAGGAAGGATTCGAACCTACGACCGTAGCAGTCGCGCGGTTCCGGACTGAAGCGCCTAGAACCGCTCGGCCACCGCGGCCGGCTAAATACAGGAAGTCTGATGGCAAGGGAACTACGGTGAACTCATCCTGCCGCTCTCCGAATCACGCACCTACACTGTGGTATATGTCACACGTTGCATTGTCCTGCTGGTAGATGCCGTCCTGCCGAGGAAAAACAAACTGCATGTAGTGTTGGACGTAGACCCCAAGCATAGATGCATACTTTTGTTGATCCATTGTGCCTTCCAGAGTGATGAGATCACCCAAGGAATGCCCTCCGGCCTGTATCTTCCCATCGATTCTTGCAGGGTGTTTGATTTCCGTCCGAAGGAGCATAAAACGTGATTCATCTCAGTACGCGTCCTCCCCCGGTATCTGAGTGGTCAGCGCGACAGAATATCAATCCTAAGGCCCTGGGTTCGATTCCCGGCTGGGTCGGAGATTTTCTCCGCTCAGGGAGTGGGTGTTCTGTCGCCCTAATCATCATCATTTCATCCCCATCGACGCGCAAGTCGACGAAGTGGCGTCAAATCGAAAGACTTGCACCCGGCCGACGGTCTACACTACGGGAGGCTCTCGTCACACGACATTTACATCTCAGTAGGCCATTTGTCGCCACTCAGGGGACGGGGACGTCCAGTTGCGGTATTTGCTGGCTAACTTCAGTCTTCATCGCCGATGAATAACAGTCAGCATGGGTGCACGAAGCAGACACCTGCTGCGGAGGACGATGCTCAGCAGTGCTCCCTGAAGGATCATTGAGGAGACACTGTTGGTAGCCCCTTGGACGGTCAGTTGTTCAATAGTTGCACCTCTACATATCTCCGCAGCCGTCGTTCACGACTGTAATCTACAGCACGTGATGCACACTCGGTACCTGTAATCGATAGCGCCATTTTGCCATGCGCCGTATACTTTAACCACTTTGGGCTATGTACAGTTTACAAACTTAACCATTTCGAAAAAGCTTTCACCCTTGGTCCGAAAGACAATGATCATAGCCTTTTGGACGTAAAGATAAATCGCTCCGTTTTCACACTACGACAACGACTGCATTGTGTACCACATCTCCCCGACACACTATATATAACCTTCACAGCTAGTGCTGCCACTTTGTGTCTCTGAGTGGTTATTGTACGTCGGAATCGAAAATAGGTGGTGGTTACATTAATTAGTGTACCTGGGATTGAAAAACAGTAAAGATCCTTAGACGCTAGGAAGGCATGTAGTCCAGACGGTATCCCTGTAACATTATATGTTGACTATGCTACAAATACTGCACCATTCTTATCCCTCATCTATCAGAGATAATTGAAACAGAGGAAAGTTCCACGGAACTGGAAGATGGTCCAGTTAATAGCAATCTATAAAAAGGGTAGAAAATCGAATACACATAATTACCGGCCAAATTCACTGACATCGATTTGTTGCAGAATCATGGAACATATTTTGTCTTCAGACATAATGACCTTTCTAGACTCTGAGAAACTCATCTGCAGAAACCAGCACGGTTTTAGTAAACAGCGCCCATGCGAGACACAGCTGGCTTTCTTTGTGCATGATATACAACAGGCTCTTGATTCCATATTTCTCGGCTTTCGAAAGGCATTAGACTCAGTTCCGCACTGTCGCTTGCTCCAAGAAGTGCGCGCTAACGGTCTATCCGATGACATATGAGGTTGGATAGAAAGTTTTCTAACAGACAGGGAGCTGTATGTCGTCCTGAACGGGGTGACTTCAACAGAAACTAGCGTAACTTCAGGTTTGCCCCAGGGCATAGTAAGAGGTCCGCTTCTTTTTACGATTTACATAAACGATCTGGTTGATGGTATTGACAGCGGTATTAGACTGTTAGCTGGTAATGCTGTAGTCTACAGGAAAGTAAGATCACACGAAACTTGTGAACAGATCAACGAGGATTTGCAGAAAATAAATGAGTGGTGTAATGACTGGCAGTTATCTCTCAATATTAGTAAGTGTAACATATTGCGTATAACAAGGCTAAAATCCCCATTAATGTACGAGTACAAAATTAATGCCCAGTCTTTCGAAGCGGTAACATCCGTCAAGTATCTGGGTGTGACTATTCGAAATGATCTCAAATGGAATGATCAGATTACACAAGTAACGAGTAGGGCAAACTGTAGATTGCCGTTTATTGGTAGAATCCTGAAGCGACGTAGTCCTTCAACAAGGGATATGGCTTACAGTACGTTAGTTCGTCCAGTCTTAGAGTATTGTTCGTCTGTATGGGACTCTTACCGGTTGGATCTGATTCAAGAGATTGAGAAGGTCCAAAGAACGGCAAGATTCGTGACTGGTACATTTAGCCATCGCAAGAGCTTTACAAATCTCATAGAAAGTTTGAAGTGCGATACACTTGCAGATAGACGGCGCGCTAAACGGTAGGGGCTGCTCACTAAATTCCGAAATCCGATCTTCACCATGTAGAGCATATATTATATATTATTACCACCATCTTTCAAATCGCGCAATGATCACCATTCAAGGATAAGGGAAATTAGAGGCTCGGTCCGGCACACAGTTTTAATCTGGCAGGAAGTTTCATATCAGCGCACACTCCGCCGCAGAGTGAAAATCTCATTCTGGAATCAGAACCTAGTCTTTCCAACGGCTCCTCTCCTTCCTCGGACGTTCTTGGTTGGCTACATGAAATTTTCATCATACATCTGTCAGATTTCCTATTTCCAGCGTGCTTATTCGGGTCAATTAGAGCATCAACTTGCTCAGTAACAAATTATGATTATTTTGCTAGCATAGGAGCTCAACAAAGGATACCCCTTTGCATTCAGCCTTTTCTACTCTTCCTTGGAATCTAAACATGGAGTAAAAATTGTTGTTTATCTGTGCCTCACCTCTTTTCTTCGCCAGACGCAGTGAGTAAATCAGAAACTCACTTTACCTCTCTCTCTACCCATTCTTTGGCAACCTCTGATCTTTCAGTTTGCTCTCCAGTATTTCCTAGTCTTTATTTCAGTACTCAAAATCCTAAGGAGTCTATTTCAAAACTCCACCTATTCCCATACTTCAGCGAGCTCTAATGGTTCAATCAGAACATCATCAAACCATTAAATTCTCTTCCTCCGCCCTTGGCGGGTTTAAATTTTTTTTATGTTGACTGTGCGTCGCATCCATCTTTCATCTTGCTTGGGTAACTAAGTCTCAACATTGGCAGCTCACAAATGGCTTGGACGCTTGGGTGGCTGAAAGAAAACATTTGACACCTTAAATTTCCCCTATAGACTTCTCCACCCTGGGTGTAGATGCCACGGTGTCTCACTATGGCGTAACGAGGTGAAACAACTGCCGGATAACGCTTCGATATGTACGAGCAGAATGACTGCAGAATGACAGCTGACAGCAACGTGGTCGCTTGGTTATGAGCGACGGGCCGACCGAAATACGTGCCACACTTGGATAGCATGTGCCATACGTCACTTCAATAGATGAGCTATCATTGGCTGGGGGATGCAAAATCCCGACCATTGTGAATCGCCTAGCCTGACCGAGAATGTAGTAATAGTGGCGTTTGCACAGACTGCAAAAATGGAGTACTCATTTTATTTTGTTAATATTAGTCGTGATATCGGCTGCAAAATTCTAACGCGAATTCTTTACAGGCGAATGGGAAAACTGGTAGAAGCTGACCTCAGGGAAGATCAGTTTGGATTCCGTAGAAATGTTGGAACACGTGAGCCAGTACTGACCCTACGACTTATCTTACAAGATAGATTAAGGAAAGGGATCCCTACGTTTCTAGCATTTGTAGACTGAGAGAAAGCTTTTCACAATGTTGACTGGAATACTCTCTTTCAAATTCTGAAGGTGGCAGGGGTAAAATACAGGGAGCGATAGGCTATTTACAATTTGTACAGAAACCACATGGCAGTTATAAGAGTTGAGGGGCATGAAAGAGAAGCAGTGGCCTGGAAGGGAGTGAGACAGCGTTTTAGCCTCTCCCCGATGTTTTTCAATCTGTATACTGAGCAGGCAGTGAGGGAAACAAAAGAAAAACTTGGAGTAGTAATTAAAATCCATGGAGAAGAAATTAAAGCTTTGAGGTTCGCCGATGACACTGTAATTCTGCCAGAGACATCAAAGGACCTGTAAGAACAGTTGAACGGAATGGACAGTGTCTTGAAAGGAGGATATAAGATGAACATCAACAAAAGAAAAACGAGGATAATGGAATTTAGTCGAATTAAGTCGGGTGATGCAGAGGGTATTAGATTAGAAAAAGAGACACTTAAAGTAGTAGATGATTTTTGCTATTTGGGGAGCAAAATAACTGATGATGGCCGATGTAGAGAGGATATAAAATGTAGACTGGCAATGGCAAAGAAAGCGTTTCTGAAGAAGAGAAATTTGTTAACACCGAGTATAGATTTAAGTGTCAGGAAGTCGTTCCTGAAAGTATTTGTATGCAATGTAGCCTTGTATGGAAGTGAAACACTGTCGAAAAACAGTTTGGACAAGATGAGAATAGAAGCTTTCGAAATGTGGTGCAACAGAAGAATGCTGAAGATTAGATGGATATATCACATTCCTAATGAGGAGGTATTGAATAGAATTTCGAAATGTGGTGCAACAGAAGAATGCTGAAGATTAGATGGATATATCACATTCCTAATGAGGAGGTATTGAATAGAATTGGGGAGAAGAGAAATTCGTGGCACAACTTGAGTAGAAGATGGGATCGGTTGGTAGGACATGTTCTGCGGCATTAAGGGATCACCAATTTAGTATTGGAGGGCAGCGTGGTGGGTTAAAATCGTAGAGGGAGACCGAGAGATGAATAGACTAAGCAGATTCAGAAGGATGTAGGTTGCAGTTGGTACTGGGAGATGAAGAAGCTTGCGCAGGATAGAGTAGCATGGAGAGCTGCATCAAACCAGTCTCGTGACTGAAGACCACAACATCAACAACAACAGTCGTGATATTTCACGAAGGAATAAATAAATACAATCGGACCAGTACTCAGTAAGTACTCATGGACCAAAAAGAACCCCAGTTTCTGACGCCTATATAATACCAGAACACTCTCTCTCCGCGGAACATAAATATAGAGGTACGAGCACAGCATAATAGGATGAAGACTTATGTGGTGGATCAAGAGAGCAGTGCACCAGCGAAAAAAACAGCACTCGAATTAGGCATAATATAATTAGGCATAATGCAATTAGCAGCAAGTTGTAAGACTGTGGAAGCAGCGCTGGTGCCACACAACTCTCTAAATCTTCACAATAAGAGAGAACAACCGGAAGGATCAATGGGCAAAAGACCTAAGTGTGTAATTAAGAACAAATGACTTAGGCCTTCAGATCGAGTGGTTGTAGTAACCTGGAATGTAAGAGGAAAGTGGAACAAAGTAGGCGAACTGAACAAAATACACTCCTGGAAATTGAAATAAGAACACCGTGAATTCATTGTCCCAGGAAGGGGAAACTTTATTGACACATTCCTGGGGTCAGAACCACAGGCACATAGACATAGGCAACAGAGCATGCACAATGTCGGCACTAGTACAGTGTACATCCACCTTTCGCAGCAATGCAGGCTGCTATTCTCCCATGGAGACGATCGTAGAGATGCTGGATGTAGTCCTGTGGAACGGCTTGCCATGCCATTTCCACCTGGCGCCTCAGTTGGACCAGCGTTCGTGCTGGACGTGCAGACCGCGTGAGACGACGCTTCATCCAGTCCCAAACATGCTCAATGGGGGACGGATCCGGAGATCTTGCTGGCCAGGGTAGTTGACTTACACCTTCTAGAGCACGTTGGGTGGCACGGGATACATGCGGACGTGCATTGTCCTGTTGGAACATCAAGTTCCCTTGCCGGTCTAGGAATGGTAGAACGATGGGTTCGATGACGGTTTGGATGTACCGTGCACTATTCAGTGTCCCCTCGACGATCACCAGTGGTGTACGGCCAGTGTAGGAGATCGCTCCCCACACCATGATGCCGGGTGTTGGCCCTGTGTGCCTCGGTCGTATGCAGTCCTGATTGTGGCGCTCACCTGCACGGCGCCAAACACGCATACGACCATCATTGGCACCAAGGCAGAAGCGACTCTCATCGCTGAAGACGACACGTCTCCATTCGTCCCTCCATTCACGCCTGTCGCGACACCACTGGAGGCGGGCTGCACGATGTTGGGGCGTGAGCGGAAGACGGCCTAACGGTATGCGGGACCGTAGCCCAGCTTCATGGAGACGGTTGCGAATGGTCCTCGCCGATACCCCAGGAGCAACAGTGTCCCTAATTTGCTGGGAAGTGGCGGTGCGGTCCCCTACGGCACTGCGTAGTATCCTACGGTCTTGGCGTGCATCCGTGCGTCGCTGCGGTCCGGTCCCAGGTCGACGGGCACGTGCACCTTCCGCCGACCACTGGCGACAACATCGATGTACTGTGGAGACCTCACGCCCCACGTGTTGAGCAATTCGGCGGTACGTCCACCCGGCCTCCAGCATGCCCACTATACGCCCTCGCTCAAAGTCCGTCAACTGCACATACGGTTCACGTCCACGCTGTCGCGGCATGCTACCAGTGTTAAAGACTGCGATGGAGCTCCGTATGCCACGGCAAACTGGCTGACACTGACGGCGGCGGTGCACAAATGCTGCGCAGCTAGCGCCATTCGACGGCCAACACCGCGGTTCCTGGTGTGTCCGCTGTGCCGTGCGTGTGATCATTGCTTGTACAGCCCTCTCGCAGTGTCCGGAGCAAGTATGGTGGGTCTGACACACCGGTGTCAATGTGTTCTTTTTTCCATTTCCAGGAGTGTATATTTAAAAATCAAAAAGTTGACTCAGTGGTAATTAGGGGAAAAAATTGAAGGGTACGTTAGAATTAGAAGACTAAACGATGCTATATAGTGGTGTTACTAAAAATAGAATATCCTGCTGTGGAGTAGCAAGTTTTTTGAGGATTCAGTGGAAAAATAAGATAGTAAGTTATAATCGTCTGGAAAAAAGCTTTTCATAAATAAAGAAGTTCATTTTATAATATGTGGGGATCTGAATGCATGAATTGGTAAACAACAGAGACAAGAAATAATTAGCACTTCTGGTGGGCAAGAAATTAGTGCTAAAGGAGGAGACCTAAGGCTCTTAGCGACATATAATAAATTACAAATATGCAACTTATTTTTCAGGTAAGAGGATATAAAGGCTTCGAAACCATAATAGATTTCTTTCATGTAAAATCAAGACTGAGAAATCACCTGCTAGATGTAAGAGTTTACGGCGGAAAACTCATATATTCATAACGTTTACTGTTAGTGGAAGCTACAACCTTAACAGCCAAATGGAAGAAGTTCTATAAGAAGAAACCCGATTCTTCAACGGAGGTATTCAAACTGTATTTATTGCTAGAGGAAAGTATCAGAATACTTCACCACAGTAGATTATAATGGCACCCTTTAAATACCCCGTCCGCTGATGGTACAGAGATTGAGTGAAATAACTCTAAACACTGCATACAAGGAAAGCAGCGTTTGAATCAGTTGGAAGAAAGAAAAGAAATAAGAATGCAACAGGAATGGAGGTTGCTGAAGTTATAGAGATAGAGGAATCTGTGAGAGTGAAACAAAAGACATGTTAATTTATAGTATAAAAGAAGACACAAGAAACAAAGCGGCAGCACAACCATGCTAAACGAGTAATAAGAGAAGCACACCAATATTCTTGGGGTAGACCGATTACAAACATTGAATTTTGCTGATAAGATGCTTTTATTGACTTCGAGAAAGCTTCTGACTCGACTATTACAAACAGACTACAGACATTAATGGAACAAAGAAGGTTCACATTCGTTTCAGACAATCAGAAGCTTACACCGAACGCACTGTGGGGGGGAGCAGCACATCAATTGGAATTCGCCACTGTGGTACTCGAACCACGCCTTGTGATATGGCGTTGTTGAAAAAAGCCACTACCGTCAGGAAATATGGTAGTCATGAATGTCTGCACGTGGTCTGCAACCAGTGTACGATATTCCTCGGCCGTCTTGGTATCCTGCGCAAACTCCGCTGGAGCCTTGGATACCCAAGTGAGTGTTTCCCGGAGCGTAACGGAGCTGCTGTCAGTTTATCTCCATCCTGCAGTACAGGTGTCAAGGAGCTGTTCCCCTGGAAGACGACGTATTCGCTCCCTTACATCACCACGATGAAAAAGGTATCGGAATTTATCAGGCCATTCAACGCTTTGTCACTGCGCCAACGTCCAATACCAGTGATCACTTACTCATTTAAGTTGAAGTTGCCGAAGTCGTGGTGTTAACATAGGCACATGCGGGGGTCTATCATTAGGAGCGTTCGGTGCACTGTATGTTCAGACAGACTTCTACTTTGCTCAGCATTAAAGGCTGAAGCTAGTTCCGCCACAGTTCAGCGCAAATCCTGTTTTACCTGTCTGCCCAGCCTACATCAGACATTTGTAATGAGGGAGGCCGCCCAACCACACGACGTCTGGACGTGATTTCACCTCGGTTTCGCCTCGTGTCGAAGACACTCACCACAAAACTCCTCGAGCACCGGACAAGTCGTGCAGTTTTCGAAATTCTCGTTCCGAGCCTCTGGGCCATCACCATCTGCTCTTGGGAAAACTCAAGTCGATCGCGCGCCTCCTCCGTTCTACACACGGACAGCAAGCTCACTGATACTGTAGGCACCTTGCATGTGTCTGACTAGAAGTCATTCCTCGGCAGGTGGTGCTAACACCTGGGCGTGTTTATATCGATAGCAGGTCGCTGGGCATAATGTTCTCGCTGATCGGCGTAGAAAAGCAGCTCAAAAACAGAAGAGGAAATACTTAATAAAGATGTCATACAAGGATGTAGCTTGTCACCGACACTCTTTAAAATCTGTATTTTGGATCTCATAAGAAAATGAGGGAATGAAGTACATAATGATATACAATTGGAAATAATCTGTCATCTGAACGCTATGATACTTGCAGATGATGTAGTCTTAATACAGAATAAGTAAGCAAACTTGCAACATTCAGCGTATAGATTATATGAACTAGGAAGACAATACAACAGTATGAAAAGAACCCCTACGAAAACTAAACCAAAAAACGTATTTGAATACCACACTGTGAAACTACTTTATTCTGTTAATAGGTTCAATACAACACTAGTTTGTTGTCAACAGATAGGGCTGAATGAGAATTATCTATAAATGCAATGAATTTCATTAGTAACATATTTGTTTAGCTGGCTGGAGGCTGACGTTAATTACTATATTTTGTTAGTCAGGTTTGAGAAGCTATACAAGTAACGACTTGCTACATGTAGCGATATTCACTAATGTTGAGTCCAGGCTATCGGAATAAATACAAACATCTACCGATTTATGTAAATTAAGATCAGAATTAGACGACACTAAGTGGCAAATGGATTGAGGGGGGGTTTTCCCATCAGGCAGACACACTACTTGTTATGTAAGCATAAAATTAAAACATATTTTAATCGTTCAAAGATATACATTTTATTCAAATGCTACTATACGCAGTAGGCCTAAGTCATAGAATACTTAAATTAGAGCCGGCCGCGGTGGTCTAGCGGTTCTAGGCGCTCAGTCCGGAGCCGCGCGACTGCTACGGTCGCAGGTTCGAATCCTGCCTCGGGCATGGATGTGTGTGATCTCCTTAGGTTAGTTAGGTTTAAGTAGTTCTAAGTTCTAGGGGACTTATGACCTCAGCAGTTGAGTCCCATAGTGCTCAGAGCCATTTGAACCATTTTGAACTTATAGATTTCGGTGGCAATTAGTCTTGCTAAAATTATTATCTAACACCATATGCTGATCAAAACATATGAACTTCTCGAGTCGTGAATCAGGCGTAACTTTGTCGTGGTTGTGTTGACCAACACTCATTTCGATGACACCAGTGCTGAAGGATTGCGACTTCTGCCCCTAGAGTTGCGTGTGGGGGAGGCTGTGGGGATGGGATGCACCAGTACAGTGGCGGTCTCAGAGCATACAGTCTAGAATGCTGGCTCACCAAAATATGCTTTACTATTATACGGGTCTCATAAAGTAGGTCGTCGGCTGCGGTCCAGGTGCTAATCATTTCTACTATAGTTCAATTCGTTTATCTTGGCGGCTCGCGCATGCCCGCCCGGACGCTGGAGATTGCTGCGTTGCCAGTTGCACACGACGCACGCGCCAATAGAAGCAGCGCCATAGTATAGCATAGTTCGCAAGCTTACGTGTAGGGGGGAGCGCGCAGTTCATGAAATAAAGCCACCACGGCCGCATTAACCCTTTCGCTGCTACAAAGACGTGCTCCCTGCATTCCGCGCTGTGGGCGATTTTGTCACTGCACTGCTCGCCTGTGCAGACACATTGTGTTCCGACTGCTTTGACACTCTTTATCATTCGATTCCACAAAAACTATTTGGCTCAAAAATTAGATTTTTACCTATCTTCTTGACTGATACCTTCCCCCCATAAATGACTTAATTTTGTTTCGATGTTCAACGCAGTTATTATGCAGCATTAAATATAGTAAACCTCTGCACGAAATTTTGAAGAGTTTGCAGAGGTAAAAGTCCATAGAGTATACTTTCCGTATGGTCGATTTTAGTTGCCACAATGTTGGGAATGAAATGTGGATAAGATACCTATATATTTCATTTAATTTAAGTACCACATAAGTGTCGTATGTAATATTGAGAAATATTCCACCTTTCGCGACTGTAACAAAAGTTTTACTTACACTGGGCACGTTTGGCTTTATTTTAAAGCACTTCAGTCAATCAAAAGGAAGTAGACAAAATACATTAAACAAAACTGTGGACTTACAAAAACATTAGGACTTGAATATACCGTCTGTCAGTGAAGTGCTCAGAGCTATGTCAAATATAATTTATTTCCTAAAACACTGATGAGCCAACACAAACGTTGAATATTGTGCTACCGCAGCACAAAACTACGAAAGGTGACTTGGCAATGGAGGACACAAAATACAGTCCTCTTATGATGCTTCAAAAGAGAGAAACGCGTCTGGTCTAAATAAGTCGCTTATTACAGTTGCAGAAGAGGGATATATTTCAATACCATTGGTAAAACTGCGACTATGGAACAAAAACAAGAAATAGAACATGAATACCATTGTGTATGTGCCATACCTTTCACCGATGGAAGTGCTTTAAAATAAAGCCAAACGCGCCGTGTGTATATAAAACTTTTATTACAGTCGCGAAAGACGGAATATTTCTCAATATTACATACGACACCTATGTGGTACTTAAATTAAATGAGATATTGTTATACAGTAAATATTGTATGAAATTTAGGTATCTTGTCCACATTTCATTCTCAACAAGCCGGCCGAAGTGGCCGCGCGGTTCTGGCGCTGCAGTCTGGAACCGCGAGACCGCTACGGTCGCAGGTTCGAATCCTGCCTCGGGCATGGATGTGTGTGCTGTCCTTAGGTTAGTTAGGTTTAACTAGTTCTAAGTTCTAGGGGACTAATGACCTCAGCAGTTGAGTCCCATAGTGCTCAGAGCCATTTGAACCATTTGAACCATTCTCAACATTGTGGCAACTATAATCGACCATACGGAAAGTATACGCTATGGACTTCTACCTCTGCAAACTCTTCAAAATTTCGTGCAATGGTTTACTACATTTAATGCTGCACATCAAAACAAAATTAAGTCATTTATGGGGGGAAGGTATCAGGCAAGATGACGTGTAAAAATCAAATTTTTTGGCCAAATAGTTTTTGTGAAATCGAATGATAAGTGTGTCAAAGCAGTGGGAACACCATGTGTCTGCACAGGCGAGAAGTGCAGTGATGACAAAATCGCGCACAGTGCGGAATGCGGGGAGCACGTGTCTGCAGCAACGAAAAAGTTAATGAAGAGGCAAAGCACTAGAAATTTCATTCAAACGAATAAAATTCGTGAAGTAAGGCACTCCAATATTGTCTTTAAATAAAGAAAATACTAAGCACTGCACAAGGTTTGAACTGATAACCTTTCCCTTGGCAGCCCAACACCCTAACCGTTACGCTACCTCAGCTCCTCGAACAGTATAACTCCATAAGGAGTGTAAAACCTGACGCAACTACTTATAAACACTGTTGGTATGACTATGAATTACTCACGCTTCGTCGAAGTACAATAGGAAATAAACAATTACCGCTGTTCTTTATTGCGAAAAAGCAGTTCGTGAGATTGAAACAAACACCTTTCCTTGCTATCGCCTGAATTAGGAGTCTTATTGCTTGTTTGGTTTAATTAATTAATAGAATATGAAGCAATTGGTATAAAGAATGCTTTTTCCAAACTTTCTGTAAAAGAAAATCTGCTATCAAGACATTGCTTTTGTTCTATTACTTTATTTATGACTGAACGTTTCTAAAACTGAAGACACTCGTCCGTGGTCTGCACTGCTGTCGAGATCTGGCAACGTCGTTCTCTGTTCATTGGCTGACTGTGTTTTGTGACGTCAGATGCGCAGAACGAACCTAAACTCGGCCGCCAAGATATATGACGCGCACTTTAGAAGCAGGTGAGTCCGCCGAGGAAATACACTCCTGGAAATTGAAATAAGAACACCGTGAATTCATTGTCCCAGGAAGGGGAAACTTTATTGACACATTCCTGGGGTCAGATACATCACATGATCACACTGACAGAACCACAGGCACATAGACACAGGCAACAGAGCATGCACAATGTCGGCACTAGTACAGTGTATATCCACCTTTCGCAGCAATGCAGGCTGCTATTCTCCAATGGAGACGATCGTAGAGATGCTGGATGTAGTCCTGTGGAACGGCTTGCCATGCCATTTCCACCTGGCGCCTCAGTTGGACCAGCGTTCGTGCTGGACGTGCAGACCGCGTGAGACGACGCTTCATCCAGTCCCAAACATGCTCAATGGGGGACAGATCCGGAGATCTTGCTGGCCAGGGTAGTTGACTTACACCTTCTAGAGCACGTTGGGTGGCACGGGATACATGCGGACGTGCATTGTCCTGTTGGAACAGCAAGTTCCCTTGCCGGTCTAGGAATGGTAGAACGATGGGTTCGATGACGGTTTGGATGTACCGTGCACTATTCAGTGTCCCCTCGACAATCACCGGTGGTGTACGGCCAGTGTAGGAGATCGCTCCCCACACCATGATGCCGGGTGTTGGCCCTGTGTGCCTCGGTCGTATGCAGTCCTGATTGTGGCGCTCACCTGCACGGCGCCAAACACGCATACGACCATCATTGGCACCAAGGCAGAAGCGACTCTCATCGCTGAAGACGACACGTCTCCATTCGTCCCTCCATTCACGCCTGTCGCGACACCACTGGAGGCGGGCTGCACGATGTTGGGGCGTGAGCGGAAGACGGCCTAACGGTATGCGGGACCGTAGCCCAGCTTCATGGAGACGGTTGCGAATGGTCCTCGCCGATACCCCAGGAGCAACAGTGTCCCTAATTTGCTGGGAAGTGGTGGTGCGGTCCCCTACGGCACTGCCTAGGATCCTACGGTCTTGGCGTGCATCCGCGCGTCGCTGCGGTCCGGTCCCAGGTCGACGGGCACGTGCACCTTCCGCCGACCACTGGCGACAACATCGATGTACTGTGGAGACCCCACGCCCCACGTGTTGAGCAATTCGGCGGTACGTCCACCCTGCCTCCCGCATGCCCACTATACGCCCTCGCTCAAAGTCCGTCAACTGCACATACGGTTCACGTCCACGCTGTCGCGGCATGCTACCAGTGTTAAAGACTGCGATGGAGCTCCGTATGCCACGGCAAACTGGCTGACACTGACGGCGGCGGTGCACAAATGCTGCGCAGCTAGCGCCATTCGACGGCCAACACCGCGGGTCCTGGTGTGTCCACTGTGCCGTGCGTGTGATCATTGCTTGTACAGCCCTCTCGCAGTGTCCGGAGCAAGTATGGAGGGTCTGACACACCGGTGTCAATGTGTTCTTTTTTCCATTTCCAGGAGTGTAGAAAGCTGAAACAGTGTAACAGCGGTTGGTGGCAACACTGGCCTAGCTTCGCAGCACAGTGAGTTAGTGGCTGGACTGGTATACATTTCCCTTGGCCCGAGGTGGCTGACAGATGCCTGTGGACGACCCAGATCGAGCGCAGGATTCTCGGAGACTGGCTGGTGTGCACCTAATGACAGGCCTCGCCTCGGTGGTACCAGTGCAAATCCCACCACCATTAGGGCTAGCTCACGGCTAGACCACTAGCTTCATCTGGCTGACAAAGTGCATAAGTGCACGGCATACTGGAATGAAACTATCGGCTGAGTTGGGGCATAGGTACTTGCTCTTACTGGATGTATTATGACAAGAGGTTTGATTTTCTGAAATCAAATTACTCTCCTTATACCCACGTATCCGTCACCATATCGTTAATCTTTACTAACAAAGTCATCCTATTAATCACGCTTCATATAATCCTATTATCATACACTGACAGAAAAAAAAAATCGCAAGAAGGACTTGTGCGACGTAAACAAAAGTTGGTAGGCGCATTTTTACATCTCAAAGATGACGTCTATTCAAATTTCACGCCAGTAGCACAAAACTGACTCTAGCAGCGCCACTATGAGGATACAAATCTCAGTTCCTTTAAATACAGGTTGTAACGATCATGAAAGTTACTTTCCTTTTATAATGGGCGCGTTGAGCATAAACGGGATCGTGTGGTACGGCTGCGAGAAGTTCGATATTCCTTCTGCAATACTGCAGAAAGAATCGGCATAAATGTAGCCACAGTACATAACTGCTGGCATTGGTGATCACGAGAAAGTACGAGAAGACTGGACTCCGAATGGTCACGTGGCACCACAGGCAGGGAAGACCATCGTGGTCGGCGTATGAGTTTGGTGCATCGCACTGCGTCTTCAACAGCAATTTGAACAGCCGTTATCAATAAAGTGACACAAAGAACTGTTACAAAAATGTTAGAAGGACAGCTCCGAGCCAAACTGCCTGTAGCGTGCATTCCACTGGCCCTAAACCATCGCCTTTTGCGACTTCAATGATGACAACCGAGAGCTCATTGGAGGGCAGGATGGAGGTCTGTTGTGTTTTCTGAAGAAGACTGGTTCCGTATCGTTGCCAGTGATGGCGGTGTGTTGGTCAGGAAGAGATCAGATGAAAGCCTGAGACTGCTAGACACACTGTACCTACACCTGGAGTTATGGTCTGGGGTGTTATTTCGTATAACAGCAGGAGCACTCTCGAGACTATCCCACCCACCCTGACATCTTGACTGCAGAAGTGTACGTCAGTCTGGCGATTCGACTTGTTGTGCTGTACATGAACAGCATTGTGGGGGGGAGGGGCGACTACATACCACTGTTACAGCCCAACATGTGTTGGGATTGTTTGTGGAAGGAGACCACCAGCGAAGTCATCGGTCTCATTGATTAGGGAAGGATTGGGAAGGAAGTCGGTCGTGACCTTTCAAAAGAACCATCCCGGCATTTGCCTGGAACGATTTAGGGAAATCACGGAAAATCTATATCAGGATGGCCGGACACGTGATTGAACCGTCGTCCTCCCGAATGCGAGTCCAGTGTGCTAACCACTGCACCACCTCTCTCGGTCCCATCATGCTCTACAGAGAGTCGACATGTTGTTGCCTGCTCGATCACCAAGTCCGTCTCCAATTGAGCACATATTGGAAGTCTTCAAACGACAACTCCAACATCATTCATAAACTGCATGAACCGTCCCTCTATCGACCGACCAAGTGTAACAAATATGGAACTCCACCCCACCAACTGGCATCCAGCACCTGTACAATACAATGAACGAAAGTTTGCATGCTTGCATCAACATTATGGTGATTACACCGGTTATTAATATGCCAGTATTTCATATTTGCAGTGGCTTATTCCGTGCTTAATTTAACTTGTGACCTTGCGATGTTAATTGCTTAAGTATGTTACCTAGACAGATGTATTTCCAGAATTTCATTACTCTACATTAATTATTTTTCAGTGTTTGCGAATTTTTTCTGTCATTGTATCAGTATATAGTAAAATACGTAAAAATTTCGAGAGGTAGAAGTGAACATCATTTAGAAAGGAGTCTGTGACAAAGCCGCTGCAGTTGTTTGTCTGAAAATATCTTCTAGAAAATAATAGCTACATCTTAAAACTTAAGACGCTTCAAGTGGTCTGTGCTCCATAAGCTGTGTGATACTGCTGGCGCATTCACTGAACCACAGGTGCTGTACCAACTGCAACCTCTGCTCCCGTAATTCACTTCAGTTTCTTAGTACCATTTTCTCCTCGTTCTATTCCCCTGAAACGCCAACATTATTCCAGCAGTCAACTGCTAAATTACCCAAGTGGTTCGCCCGCATACTCCTTGGCTGGCTTCTGTGGCTTGCCCGAGACCAGTAACACAACACAGGACAGTAAATGGAGGTGGAGTTGGGCTACTGTACGAGATGCAATTTTGTGAGGCATCTGTGTCAGTCTGGATGGCAGTCAGTCCGTGTTTGTAAACAATTTACCGGGAACAGGACTAAATTCAGCATTTGAACGTTGGCAGGGGCTTAGTGTTTCACGCATGATGAGCAACTTCCGAGATTTTTAATTATGAAGGGATTTTGCGCTGGTTGTGATATTAGGCTCCATACCCTAAATGATGTTTACATAGAATAATTACATGAAACGTATTCGCAGTTACCAGTAAGAACAACCATCATCTGTATAGTGGAGTGACGGCAATGGAAGTTTGTATCGAACCGGTACTCGAACCCAGGTTTCCCGCTTATCGCAAGTGTTCGCCTTATCTTACGATAAATCACGCAAATCTAAGGGCTGTAAATTCATCTGAATACTTAGGGATTACAGTTAGGCACAACCTTAGTTGCAAAAATCACATAAATAATGTTGTGGCTAAAGAAAACCAAAGAATGCGATTTATTGGCAGAACACCGACGAAATTCAACAGATCAAGTAAAGACACTGCCTACATTACGCCTGTACGTCCTCGTCTGAAGTATTGCTGTGCGGTGTGGGACAAATATCAGATAGGATCGACAGAGGACATCGAAAAAGTTCAAAGAAGGGTAGTACGTTTTGTGCAATCGCAAAATAGGAGAAGATGCCACGAATATGATACGTAAACTGAGGTGGCAATTATTAAAACAAAGGCATTTTTCGTTGTTGTAGGAACTTTCATGAAATTTCGATCACAAAATTTCTCCTCAGAATGTGAAAATATTTTCTTTCCGCTCACCTACATAGAGAGGAATGATGATCATCATAATAAAATATGAGAAATCAGATATCCCACAGGATGATCTAAGTGTTCGTTTTCCCTGCACGCTGTTCGAGAATGGAATGGTAGAGAAACAGCTTGAAGATAGTTCGCTGAACCCTCTGCCAGGCACTTCATTGTGAACTGCTGTGTAATAATGTATATTTGGGTGCAGCTGTAGATGCACGGTAGGCTATCCGAGCACGCATCATAGCAAGACCCGACACTTCCACATATCGTCAACCATGTGGCGACAACCTGTACTCGTACATAGATTATGTACATTCCCGTTCAAAGGAGACGTTTTAGTTCAAAGTCGATTGGCCCATTAACGGCACATAAATATTATATTGCAGTGCCTGTCTTGTTCATAAGTATTATACAGTGTTCCTTCAGATATGCATGCAGTCTGAAGGAACATTGCATCACACTTATGAACAGCACAGGCAATGTAATATCCTATAGAATAATTAGTTGATGCTTCAGTTTCTTCAATGGTACTTGGTAGAACTGATTCATCATACCTATATATAATTTTATTCTCACCTGTGTCGATTACCATAATCTGAAATCAGCCACACATCATTATTAGTAGTAAGGACATGGGCATGCTGGCGCCACTTTGATATCAAATTGATATGCAAATTAATTAAGTTGATGAATTAATTATCCAGAAACCACGCCAACCCACAACCCCTACCCCCAAATGATGACCTGTGTTTCTGTCAGGCTGTATGTGGGTCCCAGTCCCCCTCCCGCATCCCCCCTCCCCCCCCCCCGCCCCCATCGCCCGACTACTCTGTTATTGTTGTGGTCTTCAGTCCTGAGACTGGTTTGATGCGGTTCTCCATGCTTCTCTATCTAGTGCAAGCTTCTTCATCTCCCAGTACCTACTGCAACGTACATCCTTCTGAATCTGTTTAGTGTATTCATCTCTTGGTCTCCCTCTACGATTTTTACCCTTCGCGCTGCCCTACAACTACTCTATTGGTGGGAATTTCGAATTTTAGCAGGAATTACGCATTATGGCGGTAATTGCGAATTTTACTGGTAATTTCTTTGTCGCAGGGCTATACTACCTTTCACGTAACAGCTAGTCGGAAAACGGCTGGGAAGTAATATACTATTGTTTTTTTGTAAGAAATATATTCAACTGATGAGATGCTGGTGTTGGACAGAGAGGAGTTTAGTATGTTTATTACCTGTAGGCAAACAGATGAGGACTGCATCTATCGCTATTTGATGTCATAGTTCACAAGAGCCACCTGCTCGGCAATCACCCTCCAGTCCAGGTAATCGAAGCCAATAAATGCTACCACAACTGACAGAGAAAATGTATAACTGTTCTAATTATACACACATCAAAAAAGGTTTTGTATCACCCTGGTTCCCCGATCACTTGAAGATAGACATTAATTGTGGATATTGTATCACAGACACTGTCCCTTTGACTGTTCAGAGATGTCACTAAACCCGCCCAAAGTTGTAAACAACCACGAAGGTACAGCACGTATTAGATGGAGGGGGTCCAACAGCCGATCAGTTCCAGTCATTCTACCAGGAAGGACGTACACGGATCGTGTTGTCTGTAGTTCAACCATTCCTAGACGGTCAATACTGGGTTCGATGACGTCCGCATCGTTACTTTGTGCCAGGAAGGGCTCTAAACAATGTCCAGGCGTCTTGGAGTGAACCAAGCGATGTTGTTCAGACATGGAGGAGATACAGAGAGACAGGAACTGTCAATGACATGCCTCGCTCAGACTGCCCAAGGGCTACTACTCCAGCGGATGGCTCGGAGGAAACCTGACAGCAACGCCACCATGTTGAATAATGCTTTTCATGCAGCCACAGGATGTCGTGTTGCGGCTCAAACTGTGCGCAATGGGCTGCATGATACGCAATTTAACTCCGGGCGCCCATGGCGAAGTCCATCTTTGCAAACACGACACCATGCAGCGTGGTACAACAACATGCCGAATGGACCGCTCAGGATTGGCATAATGTTTTCTTCACCGATGAGTGTCGCATATGCCTTCAGTCACACAATCGTTGGAGATGTGTTTGGAGGCCACCTGATCAGGCTGAACGCCTTAGACACACTGTCCAGCGAGTGCAGCAAGCTGGACGTTCCCTGCTGTTTCGGGGTGGCATTATGTGAGGGCAATCAACGCCGCAGGTGGTCATGGAAGGCGCCGTAACGGCTGTACGACACGTGAATGCCATCCTCCGACCGATAGTGCAACCATATCAGCAGCAATTGGCGAGGCATTCGTCTTCATGGACGACAATTCGCGCCCCCAGCGTGCATATATCGTGAATGACTTCCTTCAGGATAACGACATCGCTCGACTAGAGTGGCCAGCATATTTTCCAGACATGAACCCTGTCAACATGTCTGGGATAGATTGAAAAGGGCTGTTTATGGACGACATGACCCACCAACCACTCTGAGGGATCTACGCCGAATCACCGTTGAGGAGTGGGACAATCTGGACCAACAGTGCCGTGATGAACTTGTGGGTAGTATGCCACGATGAATACAGCCATGCATCAATGCAAGAGGACTTGCTACTGGGTATTAGAGGTCCCAGTATGTACGGCAATCTGGACCGCCACCTCTAAAAATCTCACTGTATGGTGGTACAACATGCAATGTGTGGTTTTCATGAGCAATAAAAAGTGCGGAAATGATGTTTATGTTGATCTCTATTCCAGTTTTGTGTACAGGTTCCGGAACTCTCGGAACCGAGGTGATGCCACCTGCCCTACAGAACCAGCACGACTCAGATCAAAACACTAATTCATTTAAGTGCGACTGACACAGATCTTTCAAAATTTACCCAACCAATTTTCACTAATTGAAATAATGTACATAAACCCACCATTAATCAGATTTAACTGACATAACTGAATTCTTCATGACTTACATAGAAACTGGCTTTCACATGACTCATATCAAAATCTAAAACTGCTTCCAACAACTAAGACATTGTCCATGGACTGATCTGAAGCAATTGTAATAAATTAAAAGTATTATTACATTAATACACTCAACTGAGCTTCTCTTTAATATTACTTATAGGTACAAGGTTCACATACATTTTTTTCCCCAGAATATAAAAATAGCATATTAAACAGTCTTAAAATGGAGCCGTTTGAATTTTACGTTGAAAATTAGTGATGGACGATAGCAGACCGAAATGTTCTACCAGATACAGGAGATTCACGGACCAAAAGGTAAAGTAGAACTATACTCAACTTTGAGCTACAATTAAGCTTCCAGAAAACCACAACGCTCCACCGGAAAGATGAAATTGCAGGATACACATAACCATAGACACCGATCCAGGTCCTTAAATTTCCCCCTTCCACCGTGATGCCCCGATCGGAGTTTTCTCGCGTCGACCACTGCCAATTATCTGAAACACAAACACATCAGCGGTAGACAACATTCCGGCGCATCTGATACACAAAATATATCTGCCCAACTGGTTATAAATAAACCTTTAATTATACACGGCACAAATGAATCCAAGCAGAACTAACCTTCGTGACCACTTGCTCCGTAACGGCTCTTAAAATTTGATTAACCAATTCTCTAGAACAAACAAACAAAATAATAACATAGAAAAAGGAAATATGGAAAATTATTTCGGCCTTCTCCTGAACGTCAGGCACAGACTTACGTACTACTTGGCATGACCTCTAGCTACCCATCAAGCACAGCTTGATGTCTATTTGTTGCGCGTAGCTAACACTCCCTTAAATACCATCAACATATCAGGCGGCCAGACCAAATACAATGTCAAGTAACTGAAACAATCAAGATAGTTTTCAGTGCACTCGGGTATTCAATTAGCATGAACAGAACCCACCAAGAAACAATTTGAAGACTCCAGTTCATTCACTGTGCGTAACAATGTTCAGACGCCAAGGAATTCTGTGCTTCAAATCTCAAGGAAATCCCAGTCACCGTCGGCGGCGGATCTGCATTCAAACGGCTAAACACGCCGCAGCAGCTGCCCACGCTCCTCCGTCGTACCGACTCGGCCAGTCGCCAGCGCCGCAAGTCCCTGTCGCTCACAAAGCTAATATCCGAACGCAAACCACTGCAGAGCGAGCGCACCGCAGATAAATAGCCATCCGCCAAAGATGCGAAGAAGACAAGTAGGCATCCAAAATCGACTCACAACGATCGGGATTACAATCGATGGAGACTGGCGGCAGCAGCGCATCAGCTCAGTGTCCTTCAAAATAGTCATGAGAAAACCAGCACTCATAATGAATGGGGTCATAATGCAACGTAATGCATGTATTGAGGATTGGGTAAAAACTATCATAATAACACAACTACCGCAAAATCCGACCCAGAAGGCTGCAGAGGGGCAGCAGTTGTATCTGTGTCCTCCTCAATGGTTGCTCATCAACTAACCAACTTTTAGGCCCTTTTACACCATCCTTCCACTCTTCATCCATCCCTCCCACCCATCACCCTGAGCTCTCTTGCCACTGGTGTTCCGCAATGACATCCTTATGGTGGTATTGATGTACTGTCTCCAGTCTGTAGAAATCAGTCACAGATAGACAAAGTGCAAGAGTGGAACGCCTCTTGCAATCTGTTAAACGTATTTCTCTGAAAGACTGGACCCCTCTGGAACAACAATGAAATTCCGGAGAACGCTCCAGATCGCTTTTTCAAATGGCAGGGTTCTACCACTGTGCACGGCTTTGCCGTCTACAACCGTACCCCCCAGACGAGCTCGCGGTTTCCTTGAGGCGACAGTCCAAGCATAGGTCCTTTCACCAACAAAAAAGAGAAATTTAGCGGCACCGCCCCGTCCACAGACCGCACCCTGACTGGAGTACAGCTGCCTTGAGGGACCACACACACACACACACACACACACACACACACACACACTGGACCATGCACACACCTCCACCGAAACCGACACCCGTTCTGCGCTGGAAAATGCTTTTATTTAACATCAATGCATCTCTTATTATCGAACATCTGTTAAAAAGGAGTAGACAATCACGGCTATGATAAATGTCTTCCTTCCACGAAAATAGGCGCAGCTAGTTTTCCTTTAGTGTATGATCACAATCGGTATAGTTTTGTGTCTGACTCCAATATACAATTCGCATCTCATTATTTTGCGATATACAACCAAGTGCACTAACTCCGATTACATACGACCAAAATTCAGAAACCTATACACTTTCACCCTGAATAAAATTAGGTAAAAAAACTTTCACTATCTTGCGGCGAAAACTACTGATCACCGCAGAATCTCCTCGTTATTTCGAAACTGTCGTCAGAGTAAAAGGGAGAATATGAACTGTGAAGAAAAAACATCTATGTTAAACAATTTCTTTCACCTAGATGGACAAATTACGCGACGTGAGATCGTCTCTCGCGTTCGAATAAACTGTCATGCACGTGTGTATCACAAACGTTTCAGACACATTAAATAACATTAGAAAATACAATTTTACATGCCATTGGCTCACATGTCGGAAAAAGCACAATCATTTTACGTTCGGCAACAAGAAGCTATAACTCAAAAGGATACTGCTGTTTCGTACAATACGGCAAGTGCCGTTATACGAATGTGAAGCTGTATCACACCTGCGTTTACGAAAAAAATCGTGAGGTCCTGTCATGGAAAAAAACCTCCTATAAGACTTTACTGCATCTCTCTCTTGCAGTTACATTTGACATTTTTGCTCCATAATTTCCCTCTAACGACATGTCTGTAAAGTTTCTAATCATCCAGCGTTTTAGTTTTGTAAGCAGTTTGATCATCACAGCCTATTTCGCTCAATCTACTCACATATCGGGAAGAAAACACTATCATTTCTAAGTTCCACAACAAGCTATACTTCAGGTGGTGTCTACTTTATAATTAGAGGTTATGACGTATGAAATAACACAAGACTTGCTGTAACAGACGTTTTTTTAAAACATGCAGGCATGATGATAATAATAAAAACAGTCACGATTCCACGAGAATAGATACAGCCGATTTCTATTAGTTTTATGAGTAAAATCGGTGTAGTTTTGAGAGAATTATCTGCATCCAAAGCTTTTACCAGTTATACCACTCATTTTAATAGAACCTCCTAAAATGTTTGATCACGTCTCTCTCTTCTGATATATCAGAAACCATATACCGTCTGCGTGTTGACATTGAGCATATTACATATACGTGTATCCCTCCATAGGAGCACATGGCCAGTGCTCGAAGTCACTTGCACAGATCTATGGAAAGTTTTGTCGACTCTTACGGGAGGAAGACCCTATCCAACTGACTATAAATTGCAAGAGAGAGTTTCTATATTCGTTCTTCATAACCAGTTTAATACATTGTTTTTTTCGGCTGTAACACATGCAAGCCGTGTACACCATCCCACGCTTTGTTTTTATATCCGTTCCCCCGTCGGAGATTCGCGTCCTCCCTCGGGCATGGGTGTGTGTGTGTGTGTGTGTGGTCCTTATCGTAAGTTAGTTTAAGTAGTGTTAAGCTTAGGAACCGATGACCTCAGCGGTTTGGTCCCATGAGACCTTCCCACATATTTCCAAAGTTTTATTTTTATACTGTGACTTCGAGGTCTGTGTCAGCTGCTAAACCTTTATTAATGTGTTTCGATCCTTTGACTCTCACAGAAAGTTGAACATTGCATGGTGTAAACTATGCAGCTCCTACAATACATAGGTTCGTAGAAATAAAACAAACAGGCGATGTTTCTCATTGACAAAAATGTGGAAGGCGTTGCAAAATAAGGAAACTGGAAGAGTTTTCGGCATTATAGAGCATATCCAACAGCTATCCGAAGTTGATGAGCTATACAGTTAATCACATCTTCCACAGCAATGGGGTAGCAGATGTCTCGGTGTTCCGAGGAGCACTGTTTCCACATTTTGCGGTCATGTACATGATTACTGTTCCGTGTTGGCCATTACTTGAACGTGCCGTTCACAACACATGCGACGCAGATGAAATAAAAAGAAGTACTGTTATCTTATTGTTGAAAAATAAAAATTTAAACAAGATAAAAGCGTATTGAGGGCATCAGAGCAAGTGGAAATAGGATGAGTCTGCAGCGTTGAGGAACGCTTCCAAACAACTGTTATGATTTCTGCATTTAATCCCACTCTCCACAGGGACAAGTAGCAGACATCCAGTGTTCGATCAAGGCTCCCTTCCTATCAACCAAGTGATGTCCGTCAGTAACTATGTGGTAATCAACAGCATACCAGTGCACGGTCGGAATGGGGTAAGACACTGTTGGCATGCAGCGATTTACGGTATTACACATCGCAGTTGATAGTGCGATCAATTTTAGTAGTTTTAACAATTGTTCTGTAATTTCAATACCAGCCAACAGAACAGTAGAATGCTTCCTAACTTTCATATCATCGCTAAATTACCCCTCCACTACTTTTCAGCTAAAATATACTAGATTGCGAATGCAGCTAGATGACAGTGCAGTGCATCCTTTCGACCATATCTACCAAAGTATACCAGACAGCGTCATGTACCGATGCAATTTTGGTTATATGTCCAACGCATCAGTCACAGTACTGAATTTACGATTATGACTGGCCATCTTTGCCGGCCGGAGTGGCCGAGCGGTTCTAGGCGCTACAGTGATGTCCTTATGTTAGTTAGGTTTAAGTAGTTCTAACAAGGGAACCTCCCCATCGCACCCCCCTCAGATTTAGTTATAGGTTGGCACAGGGATAGGCCTTGAAAAACTGAACACAGATCAATCGAGAAAACAGGAAGAAGTTGAGTGGAAATATGAAAAAAATAAGCAAAATATACAAACTGAGTAGTCCATGCGCAAGGTAGGCAACATCAAGGAGAGTGTAAGCTTACGAGCGCCGTGGTCCCGTGGTTAGCGTGAGCAGCTGTGGAACGACAGGTCCTTGGTTCGAATCTTCTCTCGGGTGAAAATTTTAATTTTTTATTTTCAGATAATTATCAAAGTTCAGGCACTCACACATAATCAACTTCGCTCTCCAAAATTCCAGGGCATATTCAGATTTGCTTGGGCATATACAGAATTTGACGGTCTACGCACGGAAACATTTGAAAACGTAAAAAACATATGTTTTGACAGAGCACAGGGAAAACTGTGCGACTCTGAAACTGTTGCATTCATTTGATGCAGTTTATGTGACAAACTCTTATGTTTCATCACTTTTTTTGGAGTGATTATCACATCCACAAGAAAACCTAAATCGGACAAGGTAGGAGAATCTTTTTACCCATTCGCCAAGTGTGCAAGTTAGGTGGGTCGACAACATATTCCTGTCATGTGACGCACATGCCGTCACCATTGTCGTAAAGAATATATCAGACGTGTTTTCCTGTGGAGGAATCGGTTGACCTATGACCTTGCGATCAAATGTTTTCGGTTCCTATTGGAGAGGCACGTCCTTTCGTCTACTAATCGCACGGTTTTGCGGTGCGGTCGCAAAAGACTGACACTAAACTTATTCCAGTGAACAGAGACGTCAATGAATGAACGGACAGATCGTAACTTTGCGAAAATAAAGAAAGTAAAATTTTCACTCGAGGGAGGATTCGAACGAAGGACCTTTCGTTCCGCAGTTGCTCACTCTAACCACGAGACCACGTCGCTCATCAGCTATCATTCTCCTATATGTTGCCTATCTTGCACATGGACTACTCAGTTTGTATATTTTGCTTATTTTTTCATAGTTCCACACAACTTCTTCCTGTTTTCTCGATTGATCTGTGTTCAGTTTTTCAAGGCCTATCCACTGTGTCAATTTATAACTAAATCTGAGGGGGGTGCGATGGGGAGGTTCCCTTGTAAGTGCTAGGGGACTGATGATCTCAGAAGTTAAGTCCCACAGTGCTCAGAGCCATTTCAACCATTTTTGAACTGGCCATCTTTCTTTGTGTGGATGGGCGTCACAGAGTATTCTCACATTTGTAGGATGAAGTCGGAGATTGATAGATCCCTCACACATTCTCCTACACCAATCCACCTTGCAGCGCCAACCTTATCCACAGCACCCATCCAAAAGCACACGATCTCTCCAGATGCAAGCGTGTCGAAGAGGCTAGTGCCTCTTTCAGAAGTGTAGTAGACACAAGAGCGCTCAAGCGATAACACAGGTGGTTAAGAAGAAACGTCTGGTTTATACATGATGGAGCTCCAGGCGGATGGAGTTTGAAACATTTCACGTAAATCAAGCGTGCTACCAATTCTGGAGCTTTATTCTACTGTCTGGAGTCAATACCAGGAAGGTAACTGCATAAGAGAAATTATCATAGAGCATAAGCACACACTCTGATGGTTACACGGTTTTGCACCTTTAAATGCTATACTCTTAATGCCATACGGTTTCCGACGTATTAGTTGTGCATAATGCTCTTAGTTATGTCTAACTAGCAAATAGAAGGAAGAAAGACCGACATAATTATTTTCAATAGCTGGTACAATGAGGTACCACCCACAGCCTGCAGCACGAAAATCCATACGAAGAAGCAGCAACTTCTAACGAGGGAGTAAGCACCACAATCAGTAGCCGAAGGACGTTTAACAGTCTTATTGCTGTTTACAGTACCATCACGACAGCTCTCGTAGCATTCCTCTTGCACAAAGAAGTCCTGGTCTGATGTTAGGTAGTTTTGCTCATGAGTAGGATAATATAGTAATTTCGTCCTAACACCACATCTCTCCAGTACACCCCCTTCACACTATCTGAGGTGACATCTGTCCACTTTCCTACAGAACACCCTAGGGAATGGCTTAAGTCTGTTAATTGCATTAATTCTTCTCCTTAATACTTAAGGAATAACACTAGGAATTCGGTAATATAATATATACTACACGGCATGTCTGAGAACACAATGATGGATTAGGATACGTATGTTTTGCCCGTTTTAATATGGCGCCTCTGTGCAGTACTTATGTCGCCTTTGCTGGAGTATGTGTTCCGAAAACCCGCGTAGTTTACAGTGGTAGGGGAGGATTAAAACAAGAAAAACGCATTGCGTGCATATTTTGTTGTGAGTGTCTGGGCGTATTCAAGTACCGAACCATACCGTCCAACTAACGTGCTGTTCAGTAGCGTACATAAGAATAATACTCTTGAGCACTGACTCCCTCCATCCGACGGAAACCTAGCACACAAAACAGCGGAACTGGGATGATTATGTACCGTCATTTCTACGAAACACTTTGTTGTGGAAGCTACATAGTTTACACCATGAAATTTTCAGTTTTCTTTGAGAACCAAAGAATCTAAACGCTTTGATATCAGTTTAGCACCGGCCGGAGTGGCCGTGCGGTTCTAGGCGCTACAGTCTGGAGCCGAGCGACCGCTACGGTCGCAGGGATGTGTCTGGTGTCCTTAGGTTAGTTAGGTTTAATTAGTTCTAAGTTCTAGGCGACTGATGACCTCAGAAGGTAAGTCGTATAGTTCTCAGAGCCATATCAGGTTAGCTGATGACCCAGACCTCGAAGTCACAATAGAAGAACTAGGCGTAGGGCGATGTAAACTGCTTGGATGTGTTACAGCCGAAAAAGCAATGTGTTGAACTGCTTATGAAAGACCAAAATAGGAACCCTCCCTTACAATTGATAGTCTGTCGGATACGGTCTTCTCCCAGTAGGAATCGACAAAACATTACACAGGTCTGTGCAAGTGACTTCGAGCACTGGCCACGTGCTCCAATGGAGGGATACGTGTATATGTAATATGCTCCGTGTCAACATGCAGACGGTATTTACTTTTCCGATACATGTATCAGAAGAGAGAGAGGCGGTAAAATCTTATAGGAGGTTCTATAACAAGGAGTGGTATAACCGTTAAAAGTTGGATGCAGATAATGCTCTCAAAACTATACCGATTTTGCTCATAAAACTAATAGAAATCGGCTGTATCTATTCTCATGGAAACACGACGGTTTTTATTATTATTGTCACGACTGCGTGTTTAAAAAATCGATGTCATTGCAAGTCCTGTGTTATTTCATGCTTCATAATCTGTAACTATAAAGTAGGCACCACTTTAATTATAGCTCGCTGTGGAGCCTAGAAATGATAGTGTCCCCCCCTCCCCCCCCCCCAAACATGTGAGTAGGTTGCGCGAAATAGGCTGTGATGATCAAACTGCTTACAAAACTAAAACGCTGGAATCTGCTGTGATTAGAAACTTTACAGAGCTGTCGTTAGAGGGGAATAATGGAGCAAAATGTCAAATGTCAGCCCGCAGATGGTAATTGGATTCGATGTAACAGGAGAGAGAGAGAGAGAGAGAGAGAGAGAGAGAGAGAGAGTAGTGGTAAAATCTTATAGGAGGTTTTATTACAAGACAGGACCTCACAATGGTTTTCGTAAACACGGGTGTGATATAGCTTCACCCTGATATAACAGCATTTGTCATAGTGTTGCAAAACAGCAATGTTCTCTTGAATTATAGCTTGTTGTCGTCGAACGTAAAATGATTGTATTTTATGTGAAATATGAGCCATTGGCGTGAAAGAGTTTATTCTCTAATGTTATTTAACGTGTCTGTAATGTTTGTAATACACACATGCAGGACACTTTATTTAAAGACACGAGAGACGATCTCAGTTCGCATAATTTGTCCATCTAGGTGAAAGAAATTGTTTAACATAAATGTTTTTTCTTCACAGTTAAAATTCTTCCTTTTTCTTTATTCCAAAGACGATTTCGAAATAACGAGAACATTCTGTGGTGATCGGTAGTTATTGCAGCAAAATAATGGAAGCTTTTTCCTCCCGTATGACGCAGGGTGGTTTCTGAATTTTGCTTATATGTAATCGGAAGATATCGCAAAATAATGAGACGCGAATTGTGTCCTGTAGTGGAACGCAAAATTATACAGATTTTGCTCCTAAACTAAAGGAAAATGGACTGCACCTATTTTAGTGGAAAGAAGACATTTGTTATCGCCGCTATTGTCTTATGCTTTTTAATAGATGCTCGATTATAAGAGATGTGTTGATGTTAAATAAAAGCGTTTTCCAGAGCAAAATAAATGTCGCTTGCGATGGTGGTGTGTGGATGGTACATTGTGTGTGTGCGTGTGTGCATGTGTTCGCGCGCATGTGTGCATGCGTGTGTGTGTGTGTGTGTGTGTGTGTGTGTGTGTGTGGGTGGGTGGGTGGGCGGGTGGGCGGGTGGGGGTGTGGGTGGTTGTTCTAAGCAGCCGTGCTTCGGTCAGGGTGGCGCTAAATTACTCATCTGTGTTGGGGAAGGGATGTTGCTTCGACTGTCGCGTCAAGGAGATAGCGAGCTCATCCGCTGATGCTGTTGGATGGGGGGGGGGGGGGGGGGAGGAGGAACTGTTGTAAACCGCAAAGCTGGGTGCAGTAGTGGCAGCTGGCCATTTGAAAATA